>NW_027525994.1:203679-332285 GCF_052094955.1 Ictidomys tridecemlineatus
GCACCCCAGTCTCCATCCTCTGCTCTCTGTAAGAATCCTTTTGCACCTCAGTCTCCAAATTTCCCTCTTTGTAAAAGTCTTTCTGCACCTCAGTCTACAAGTTATGCAATCTGTAACAGTCCTTCTGCACCCCAGTCTCAAACCTCTGCACTCAGAAATGATCTTTCTGAACCTCAGTCTCCAACCTCTGCTCTCTTTAATAATCCTTATGCACCCCAGTCTCCAACATCTGCTCTCTGCAACGATCCCTCTTCTCTCCAGGCTCCAACCTCTGCTCTCTGCAAGGGTCCTTCTACATCCCATTTTCCAAAATCTTCTCTCTGTAGCAGTCCTTCTGCACCTCAGTCTCGAAACTCTGCTCTCTGAAACAGTCCTTCTGCACCCCTGTCTCCAACCTCTGCTCTCAGTAACAGTTCTTCTGCACCCCAATATCCAAACTCTGCTCTCTGTAACACCCCTTCTGCACCCCAGTCTCCACCCTATACTCTCTGTAAAAGTCCTTCTGCACCTCAGTCTCCAACCTCTGCTCTCTGTAAGATCCTTCTGCAACCCATTCTCCAAACGCTGCTCTCTGTAACAGTCTTCTGCAACCCAGTCCCCAAACTCTGCTCTCTGTAACAGGCCTTCTGCACCCCAGTCTCCAAACTCTGCTCTCTGTAACAGGTCTTCTGCACCCCAGTCTCCAAATTCTGCTCTCTGTAACAGGCTTTCTGAACCCCAGTCTCCAACCTCTTCTCACTGCAACGATCCTTCTGCACCTCAGTCTCCAAACACTTCTCTATGCAAGAGTTCTTCTAAACCGCAGTTTCCAACCTCTGCTCTCTGCAACAATCTTTCTGCACCCCAGTCTACAAACTCTGCTCTCTGTTTCAGTCGTTCTGCACCCCAAGATCCAACATCTGCTCTCTGAAACAGTCCTTCTGCACCTCAGTCTGAAAACTCGGCTCTCTGCAAAAATCTTTCTGCAACCGAGTTTGCAAACTCTGCTGTATGTAACAGTTCTTCTGAACCTCAGTCTACAAAATGCTCTCTGTAAGATCCTTCTGCAACCCAGTCTCGAAATTGTGCTATCTTTAACAGTCCTTCTGCACCCCAGTCTCCAAAATCTGCTCTCTGTAACAGCCGTTCTGCACCCAGTGTCCAATCTCTGCTCTCTGTAATAGGCCTTCTGCACCCCAGTCTCCAACCTCTTCTCTCTGCAACGATCATTTTTCACTTCAGTCTCCAACTTCTGCTCTCTGCAACAGTTCTTCGGCACCCCAGTCTCCAACCTCTGCTCTCTGTTACAATCCTTCTGCAACTCAGTCTCCAACTTCCGCTCTCCGCAACGGTTCTTCTCAACCCCAGTCTCCACACTCTGTCCTCTGCAACAGTCCTTCTGCACCCCAGTCTCCATCATCTGCTCTCTGCAACAGTCCTTCTGCAACCCAGTGTCCAACCTCTGCTCTCTGCTACAGTACTTCTGCAGCCCAGTCTCCAACATCTACTCTTTGTATCAGTCCTTTTGCACAGTCTCCAATCTCTGCTCTCTGCAGCAGTCCTTTTACACCCCAGTAACCAAAATCTGCTCTGTGTAACGATCCTTCTGCACCTTAGTTTCCAACCTCTGCTCTCTGAAACGTTTCTTCTGCAACCCATTCTCCAACCTCTGATCTCTGTATCAGTCCTTCTGCACCACACTCTCCAAACTTTGCTCTCTTCCAAAGTCCTTATGCACCCAAGTCTTCAAATTCTGCTGTCTGCAACATTTCTTCTGCAACCCAGTCTCCAACCTGTGCTCTATGTAACAGTCCTTCTGCACCCCAGTCTCCAGTATCTGCTCTCTGCAACGATCCTTCTTCTATCCAGTCTCCAAACTCTGCTCTCTGTAAAAGTCCTTTTGTATCGCAGTCTCCAACCTCTTCTCTTTGTAACAGTCCATCTGCTTCCCAATTGCCAACCTCTGTTTTCTGTAACAGTCCTTCTGCACCCCAGTCTCAAAACTCTTCTCTCTGCACCAATCTATCTACACCTCAGTCTCCAACCTCTGCTCTCTGTAAAAGTCCTTCTGCACCTCAGTCTCCATCCTTTGCTGTCTTTAATTGTCCTTCTGCAGCCCAGTCTCCAATCTCTGCTCTTTGTAACAATCCTTCTGCACCTCTCTCTCCAACGTCTGCTCTCTGTAACATTCCTACTGCACCCCATCTCCCACATCTGCTCTCTGCAATGGTCCTTCTGCACCCCAGTCTCCAACTTCTGCTCTCTGTAATGATCTTTCTGCACCCCAGTCCCCAAATTCTGCTCTCTGCAACAGTCCTTCTGCACCCCATATTCCAAGCTCTGCTCTCTGTAAAAGACCTTCTGCACATCAGTGTCCAAAATCTGTTCTCTGTAAAATCCTTCTGCACCTCAGTCTCCAACCTCTGCTCTCTGCAACGATCCTTCGGCACAACAGTCTCCAACCTCTGCTCTCTGTAACAGTTCTTCTAAACCCCAATCTCCAAACTCTGCTCTCTTTACACTCCTTCTGCCCCCCAGTCTCCATCCTCTGCTCTCTGTAAGAATCTTTTGACACACCATTCTCCAACCTCTCCTCTCTGTAAAAGTCCTTTTGCACCTCAGTACCCAACCTTTGCAATCTGTAACGATCCTTCTGCACCCCAGTCTCCAACCTCTGCTCTCTGCAATGATCCTTCTTCTCCCCAAGCTCAAAGCTCTGCTCTCTGCAACGGTCCATATGCACCCCAGTTTTCAACCTCTGCTCTTTGTAACAGTCCTTCTGCACCTCATTCTCCTAACTCTGCTCTCTGCAACAGTCCTTCTGCACCCCAGTCTCCAACTTCTGCTCTCGGTAACAGTTCTTCTGCACCCCAATCTCAAAATTCTGCTCTCTGTAACACTCATTCTGCACCCCAGTCTCCACACTGTAATCTCTGTAACAATCCTTCTGGACTTCAGTCTCAAACCTCTGCTCTCTGTATCACTTCTTCTGCACCTCAGTCTCCAAATTTGTCTTCTGCAATAGTCCTTCTGCACCCCATTTCCAACCTCTGCTCTCTGCAACATTTCTCTGCTCCCCAGGCTCCGAACTGTGCTTTCTGTAACTTTGTTCCTGACCCCAGTCTGCAACCTCTGCTCTCTGTAAAGATCCTTCTTCACCTCAGTCTCCAAACTCTGATCTCTGCAACGATCCTTCTGCACCTCAGGTTTCAACGTCTGCTCTCTGCAACGATCCTTCTGTACCCCAGTTCCCAACCTCTGCTCTCTGTAACAGTCCTTATGCACCTCAGTCGCCAACCTCTCCTCTCTGTACCAATTTTTCTGCACCTCAGGCTCCAACCTCTGTTCTCTGTAACAGGCCTTCTACACCCCAGTCTCCAATTTTTGCTCTCTGTAACAGTTCTTCTGCACCACAGTCTCGAACCTCTGCTGTCTTTATCACTCCTTCTGCACCCCAGTCTCCATCCTCTTCTCTCTGTAAGAATCCTTCCGCACCCCAGTCTCCAACCTCTGCTCTCTGTAATGATCCATCTGCAACTCAGTCTCCAACCTCTACTCTCTGTAACAGTCCTTCTGCACCCTAGTCTTCAACATCTGCTCTCTGAAAGGATCCTTCTTCTACCAAGTCTCCAACCTCTTCTCTCTGTAACAGTCCTTTTGTATCACAGTCTCCAACGGTCCTTCTGCTCCCCAATTGCCAGCATCTGCTTTCTGTAGCAGTCTTTCTGCACCCCAATCTCCACCCTCTTCTCTTTGCAAGGATCCTTTTGCACCTCAGACTCCAACCTCTGCTCTCTGCAAAAGTCCTTCTGCACCCCAGTCTCCAGAATCTGCTCTCTGGAAGATCATTTTTCATCCCAGTCTCTATAATCTGCTCATTGTAGGAGTTCTTCTGTACTCCAGTATCTAAACTCTTCTCTATTTAAAAGTCTTTCTGCACCTCAGTCTCCAAACTTTGCTCTCTGTAATGGTCCTTCTGCACCCCAGTGTCCAACCTCTGCTCTCTGTAACAATCCTTCTGCACCTCAGTCTCCAATGTCTGCTCTCTGTAACAGTCCTTCTCCACCCCAGTCTCCAACATTGCTCTCTGCAACGGTCATTCTGCACCCCAGTCTTCAAACTCTGCACTCTGTAACAGTCCTCCTGTATTGCACTCTCAAATATCTGCTCTATGTAACGGTCCTTCTGCACCCAAGTCTCCAATCTCTGCTCTCTGTAACACTCTTTCTGCCCCTCAGTCTCCAAACTCTGCTCTCTGCAACCGTCCTTCTGCACCCCTGTCTCCAGCCTCTGCTCTCTGGAAGATCATTTTTCATCCCAGTCTCCAAACTCTGCTCTTTGTAGCAGTTCTTCTGCACCCCAGTATCCAAACTCTGCTCTCTTTAAAAGTCTTTCTGCACCTCAGTCTCCAACCTTTGCTCTCTGTAATGGTCCTTCTGCACCCCAGTCTCCAAACTCTGCTCTCTGTAACAATCCTTCTGCACCTCAGTCTCCAACGTCTGCTCTCTGTAACATTTCTTCTCCACCCAAGTCTCCAGTCTCTGCTCTCTGTAACACTCCTTCTGCACCTCAGTCTCCAAACTCTGCTCTCTGCAACAGACCTTCTGCACCTCAGTCTGAAAACTTTGTTCTCTGCAAGGATCTTTCTGCACCCCAGTCTCAAAACTCTGTTCTCTGTAACAGTCCTTCTGCACCCCAGTCTCCAACCTCTGCTCTCTGTAACAGGCCTTTGCACCCCATTCTCCAACCTCGGCTCTCTGTAATAGTGCTTCTTCACCTCAGTCTACAAACTCTGCTCTCTAAAACAGTCCATCCGAACCCCAGTCTCCAAACTCTGCTTACTGTATCACTCCATCTGCACCACAATTTTCAACATCTGCTCTCTGTAAGAGTCTTTCTGCACCTCAGTCTACAAACTCTGCTCTCTGCAACAGTACTTCTGCATCCTAATCTCCAACATCTGCTTTCTGCAACAGTTCTTCTTCACCAAATCTCCAACATCTGCCTCTGTAACAGTCCTAATGTAACCCAATCTCCAACCTCTGCTGTCTGCAACAGTCCTTCTGCACCACAATGTGAACCTGTGCTCTTGGCTACAGTCCTTATACACCCCAGTGTCCAGCCTGTGCTCTCTGCAACAGTCCCTCTACAACCCAGTCTCCAACATCTGCTCTCTGTAACAATTTTTCTGCACCTCAGTCTTCAACCTTTGCTCTCTGCAACGGTCCTTCTGCACCTCAGTCTCCAAAAACTACTCTCTGTAAATGTACTTCTGAACACCTTGTCAAAACTCTGCTGCCCATAAGAGGCCTTCTGCACCCAGGTCTCCAACCTCTGTTCTTTATAACAATCCTTCTGCACCCCAGTCTCAAAATTTTGCTATGTAAAACGATTTTTCTCCACCCCAGTCTCCAACCTCTGCTATCTGTAACAGGACTTTTGCAATCATATCTCCCACCTCTACTCTCTGTAACAGTCCTTTTGCACCTCAGTCTCCAAACTCAGCTCTCTGCTTCGATCCTTCTGCACCTCAGTCTCGAAATCCTACTCTCTGTAACACTCCTTCTGCACCCCAATTTCAAACCTCTGCTTTCTGCAAAGATCCTTCTGCACACCAGTCTTCAACATCTGCTCTCTGAAACAGTCCGTCTGCACCCCAGTCTCTAATCTCTGCTCTCTGCAATGATCCTTCTTCACCCCAGTATCCAATATCTGCTCTATGCAACAGTCCTTCTGCACCCCTGTCTCCAACCTCTGCTCTCTGCAACAGTCCTACTGCAACTCATTCTGAAAAGTCTGTTATCTGCAACGATCCTTCTGCACCCCAGTCTTCAAACTCTGCTCTCTGTTATAGTCCCGTTGCACCTCAGTCTCGAAACTCTGCTCTCTGTAAGATCCTTCTGCAACCCTGTCTCCAAACTCTGCTCTCTGTAACAGTCCTTCTGCACCCCAGTCTCCAACCTCTGCTCTCTGCAACAGTGCTTGTAAACCCCAGACTCTAAACTCTGCTCTGTGCAACAGTCCTTTTGCACCCCAGGCTCCAACTTCTGTTCTCTGTAACAATCTTTCTTCACCTCAGTTACCAAACTCTGATCTCTGCAATGGTCCTTCTGCACCACAGTCTCCAAACTCTGCTCTCTGTAACAGTCCTGATGCACCTGGGTCTACAACCTCTGCTCTTTGTAAGATCCTTTTGCAACCTTGTCTAAAAACTCTGCTCTCTATAGAAGTTGTTCTGCACCCAAGTCTCCAACATCTGCTCTGTGTAACAGGCCTTCTGTCCCCCAGACTCCAACCTCTGCTACCTGTAATGGTCCTTCTGCACCCCAGTCTCCAAAAACTGCTCTCTGTAACCATCCTTCTGCACCCCAGTCTCCATTCTCTGCTCTCTGCAATGATCCTTTTGCACCCCAGTCTCCAACATGTGCTCTCTGCAATATTCCTTCTGAACCCCAGTCTTCAACATCTGCAGTCTGCAACAGTCTACCTGAAGCTCAGTGTGAAAATTCTGCTCTCTGCAATGATCCTTGTGCACACAAGTCTCCCAAATCTGCTTTCTGTAACAGTCCTTCTGCACCTCAGTCTCCAAAATCCGCTCTTTGTAACAGTTCTTCTGCACCCCAGCCTCCAACCTCTGCTCTCTGTAAGATACTTTTGCACCCCAGTTTCCAAATCTGCTCTCTGTAACATTCCTTCTGCTCCCCAGAATCCAACCTCTGCTCTCTGTAACAGTCCTTCTGCTCACCAGTCTCCAACTTCTGCTCTCTGTAACAGTCCTTCTGCTCCCCAGTCTCCAAATTCTGATCTCTGTAACAGTCCTTCTGTACCGCATTCCTCAACCTCTGCTGTCTGCAATGATCCCTCTGCACCCCAGTCTTTAACCTTTCCTTTCTATATCATTCTTTCTGCACCACAGTTTCCAACCTCTTCTCTCTGTAACATTCCTTCTGCACCTCAGTCTCCAACCTCTGCTGTCTGCAACATTTCTTCTGCAGCACAGTCTCCAACTTATGCTCTCTGCAACAGTTCTACTGCACCAAATACTCCAAGGTATGGTCTCTGAAACAGTCCTTCTCCACACCAGTCTCCAACATCTGCTCTATGTAACAGTCCTCCTATAATGCAGTCTCCAAAATCTGCTCTCTGTAACGCTCCTTCTGGTCTCCAGTCTTCAACCTCTGCTTTCTGTATCAGTTCTTCTCCACCCCAGTCTCCAACATCATCTCTCTGTACCAATCCTTCTGCACCTCAGACCCCAACCTCTGTTCTCTGCAAAAGTTCTTCTGCGCCCCTATCTCCAAACTCTGTTCTTAGCAACAGTCCTTCTGCACTTCAGTGTCCAAACTCTGCTCTCTGTAGGATCCTTCTGAAACCCAGTCTCCAAACTATGCTTTGTGCAATGGTCCTTCTGCACCTCAGACTCCAACCTCTGTTCTTTGAAACAGTCCTTCTACACCCCAGTCTCCATAATCTGCTAGCACCAACGATCCTTCTGCACCCAAGTCTCCAACATCTGCTCTCTGCAACAGTCCTTCTCCATCCCGGTCTCCAAACTCTGGTCTCTGCAACAGTCCATCTGCACCCCAGTCTCCAAACACTGCTTTCTGTATCAGTCCTTCTGCACCCTAGTCTCCAACCTCTGCTCTCTTAACAGTCCTTCTTCACCTCAGTCTCCAAACTCAGCTTTCTGCAATCGTCCTTCTGCACCCCAGTCTTCAACCTCTGCTCTCTACCACAATCCTTCTGCACCGTAGTCTCAAACCTCTGCTCCCTGCAACAGTCCTTCTGAAACCCAGTCTCCAACATCTGCTCTCTGCAACAGTTCTTCTGTACCTCAGTCTGAAAACTCTGCTCTCTGCAATAATCCTTCTGCACCCCATTCTCCAACCTCTGCTCTCTTTAACAGTCCTTCCGTACCTAAGTCTCTAACCTCTGCTCTGTGCAAAAGTCCTTCTGCACCCCAGTCTCCAATGTCTGCTCTCTGCAACAGTAATTCTCCACACCAGTCTCCAACCTCTGCTCTCTGCAACAGTCCTTCTACACCCCAGTCTCCATACTCTGATAGCACCAACGATCCTTCAGCACCCCAGTCTCCAACCTCTGGTCTCTACATCAGTTCTTTTGCACCCCAGTCTTCAAACTCTGCTCTCAGTAAAAGTCCTTCTGTACCGCAGTCTCCAACCGCTGTTCTTCATAAGAGTACTTATGCACCCCAGTATCCAACCTCTGCTTTCTGTATTAGTTGTTTTGCACCACAGTCTCAAAACTCTGCCCTCTGTAACAGTCCTTCTGCAACTCAGTCTGCAACCTCTGCTCTCTGCAAAAGTCTTTCTGCATCCCAGTCTCCATCCTCTGCTCTCTGCAGAAGTCGTTTTGCACCCCAGTCTCCAAAATTTGCTCTCTGCAACAGTATTTCTGTATCCCAGTCTCCAAACTCTGCTCTCTATAACAGTCCATCTGTACTGCATTTTCCAACCTCTGCTCTGTGTAAGGGTACTTCTACACCCGAGTCTCCAACCTCTGCTTTCTGTATCAGTCCTTCTGCACCCCAGTCTCCAACCTGTGCTCTGAGTAACTGTCCCTCTGCACCTTAGTCTCCAACCTCTGCTCTCTGCTACAGTCCTTCTAGACCACAGTCTCCAAACTCTGCTCTCTGTAACAATCCTTCTGCACCTCAGTCTCGAACGTCTGCTCTCTGCAGCGGTCCTTCTCCACCTGAGTTTCCAACTTCTGCTCTGTATCAGTCCTGTACGCCTGTCTCCCACATCTGCTCTCTGAAACAGTCCTTCTTAACCTCAGTCTTCAACCTCTGCTCTGTGTAACAGTTCTTCTGCACCCCAGTGTCCAACATCTGCTCTCTGCAACGATCCTTCTGCATCCCAGTCTCCAAACTCTGCTCTAAGTTACACTCCTTCTGCACCTCAGATTCCAGACTCTGCTCTACGTAAGATTCTTCTGCAACCCAGTCTCCAAACTCTGCTCTCTGTTACAGGCCTTCTGCACCCCAGTATTCAAACTCTGCTCTCTGTAACAATCCTGTGTCTCAGTATCCAACCTCTACTCTCTGTAACAGTCCGTCTGCACCTCACTCTCCAACATCTGCTCTTTGTAAGTTTCTTCTGCAACCCAGTCTCCAAACACTGCCCTCTGTAACAGTCCGTCTACACGCCTTCTCCCAATTCTCCTCTCCGTAACAGGCCTTCTGCACCCCCATCTCTAAAGTCTGTTCGCTATAACAATCCTTCTGCACCCCAGTCTCCAACCTCTGTGCTCTGTAACAGTCCTGCTGCACCTCGGTCTACAATCTCTGCTCTTTGTAAGATCCTTCTAAAACTTTGTCTAAAAACTTTGCTCTCTGTAACAGTCCTACTGCACCTCATTCTCAAAACTCTGTTCTTTCAACACTCATTCTGCACCTCAGTCGCCAAACTCTCTGCAACAGTCCTTATGCACCTCAGTGTCCAAACTCAGCTCTCTGAAAGATCCTTCTGAAACCCAGTCTCCAACCTCTGCTTTCTGCAATGGTCCTTCTGCACTCCAGTCTTCAAACTCTGATCTCTACAATAGTTTTTCTGCACCCCAGTCTAAAACATCTGCTCTCTGTAACAATTTTTCTGTACCACAGTCTCCAAAATCTTCTCTCTGTAAAGGTCCTTCTGCACCCTAGGCTCCAACCTCTGCTTTCTGTATCAGTCGCTCTGCACCCCAGTCTACAATCTCTTCTCTCTGTAAAAGTTTTTCTGCACCTCATATCCAAACTCTACTATCTGAAAAGTCCTTATGCACCCCAGTCTCCAACCTCTGCTCTCTGCAAATTTTCTTCTGCATTCCAGTCTGCAATGTGTGCTCTGTGTAACAGACCTTCTGTAGCCAAGTCTTCACCTCTGCTCTCTGCAATGATCCTTCTGCAACCCAGTCTCCAAACTCTATTCTATGTAACAGTCCTTCTCCACCTCAGTCTTCAACCTCAGCTCTATGATAGAGTCCTACTGCACCCCAGTGTCCAACATCTGCTCTCTATACAGTCCTTTTCCACCCAAGTCTCCAACATCTGCTCTCTGCAACAGTCCTTCTGCATCCCAGTGTCCAAACTCTGCTCTCTGCAACGATCTTTCTGCACCCCACTCTCAAACCTCTGCTGTCTGAAAGATCTTTCTGACCCCTTTTTCTAAACTCTGCTCTATGTAATATTCCTTCTCCACACTAGTCTCAAAACTCTGCTTTCTGCAAGGGTCCTGCTGCACCCCAGTCTCTAACCTCTGTACTCTGTAACACTCCTTCTTCTCCACAGTCTCCAGACTCTGCTCTCTGTAACAGTCTTTCTGTACTGCAGTGTCAAAATCTGCTCTCTGTAAAGGTACTTTTGCATGGCAGTTTCCAACCTCTGCTTACTTTCTCCGTCCATCTGCACCTCAGTTTCCAACCTCTGCTCTCTCCAAAGTGTTGGAGACCAGCTCCAACAGGGGGTCTCAGGAGACGAATGGATGGTGAGGAGTCGGCGAAAGAGGGGGTGGAGAAACAACACAGACACCAAAGTGAAGGTGTTGATCCCCATCTTTACTTGTGAAGTTGATCATATATACTTTTCATTTTGGCAGGCTTACAGTACTCTGTGGTTACAAAATAGGAATCATTATTCAAACAAAACAAAATATTACATAGCTACAATTAGAATAGAAGAATGTATCTTGGCTTATGCATAAGCAAGCATTTGTACTTTCAGTTCGCGTTTTGCTTTGAGCAGTTTCTGCTTAGTTAACTTTTAATAATAGTTACAAATGTCGCAAAATATTGGCCTATACCTTGACTAGTCTTTCTTGACTTACTGACTGGAACCAGTGCCATGGTTACAGCAATGGCTTGACTTGTTATTACTTTTAATCAAACAGAAGTAAGAGCACAAACCATTGGGCACAGGAACAAGAACAAGTTGCCCAGTACTAAGCACTAATCTATCTTCTTAAAATTATTTTTTCTTCTCTAGATTTTAATTTAATTTCTCAAAAACTTCCTTGACAGGAATACAGGGAGTTTTTCTTGAGACATTAACAATTTACACTCCACAGCTGAATCATTGCATTTAGAGCAAACAGATCTATGCTTTAGAAGTAGTTGCATAAATTGGGAAAGTCATGATTTTTCTTTCATACTTAATGGTCATATGAGAAATCAAAACTATACTTATTAAAGGAATACAAAAACAAATCAGCCCATTCCCAGAAACATACTGCGCTCCTCCAGAGGATGGACGCCTTGCGCCATCCACCTCAGTAGGGCCTTGCCATTGCCTGAGTCAGGGGAGGGGTGCAGCACCAAAGTACTTCTGCACCCCATTCTAAAACTTCTGCTCTCTGCAACAGTCCTTCTGAAAAAAAAAGTATCCAACATCTGCTCTCTGAAAATGTCTTTGTGTACCCTAGTCTCCAACCTCTGCTCTCTGGAACAGTCCTTCTGTACTGTAGTCTCCAAATTCTGCTCTCTGCAATGAACCTTCTGCACCCCAGTCTCCAACATCTGCTCTCTACAAAAGTCCTTCTGCACCTCAGTCTGAAAATTTTGCTCTCTGCAACAATCCTTCTGCACCCAAGACTTCAACATCTGCTCTCTGTAACAGTCCTTCTGCACCTCAGTCTTTAAACTCTGCTCTATGTAAGATCCTTCTGCAACACAGTCTTCAAAATTTGCTCCCTGTAACAGTCCTTCTGCACCTCCGTCTCCAACCTCTGCTCTCTGTAACACTCGATCTAAACCTCAGTCTGAAACCTCTTCTCTCTGCAGGATCATTCTGAACCCCACTCCCTAACCACTGCTCTCTGTAACAGTCCTACTTCACCTCAGTCTCCAAAATCTGCTCTCTGTAAGATCCTTTTGCCACACAGTATCCTAACTCTGCTCTCTATAACAGTCCTTCTGCACGCCAGTCTTCAACCTCCGCTCTATTTATCAGGCGTTCTGCACCCCAGTCTCCAAACTCTGCTCTCGGTAACAGGCTTTCTGCACCCCAGTCTCCAAACTCTTCTCTCTGTGACGATCATTCTACACCTCAGTCTCCAACATCTGCTCTCTGTAAGATCCTTCTGTAACTCAGTCTCCCAACTCTGCCCTCTGTAACAGTCCTTCTGCACACCTTCTCCCAACTCTCCTCTCTGTAACAGGCCTTTTGCACCCAGTCTCCAAAGTGTGTTCTCCATAAAAAGCCTTCTACACCCCAGTCTCCAACCTCTGCTCTCTGCAACAGTCCTTCTGCACCCCAGTCTCCAACCTGTGGTCTCTGCAACATTTCTTCTGCACCCAAGTCTCCAAACTCTGCTCCCTCCAACAGTCCTTCTACACCACAGTCTCCAACCTCTGCTTTCTGCAACAGTCCTTCTGCACCCCAGTCTCCAAATTCTGCTCTCTGTAAGAATCCTTCTGCACCTCAGTTTCCAACCTCTACTCTCTGTAACAGTCGTTCTGCACCTCATGCTCAAACCTCTGCTCTGTGTAAGATCTTTCTGCAACCCAGTCTGCAAACTCTTCCCTCTGTAACAGTCCTTCTGCACCATTTCTCCAAACCTTTCTCTCTGTAAAAGGCATAATGCACCCCAGTCTCTAACCTCTGTTCTCTGTAACAGTCCTTCTGCACCCCAGTCTCAAAACTCTGCTCTCTAGAACAATGCTTCTTCACCCCAGTCTCCAACGTCTGCTCTCTGCAACAGTCCTTCTGCACCCAAGTATCCAACAACTGCTCTCTGTAAGATCCTTAAGCACCCCAGTATCCAACCTCTGCTCTCTGTAACAGTCCTTCTGCACCTCATGCTCAAACCTCTGCTCTCTGTACCAATTTTTCTATACAGCAGTCTCCAAACTCTGGTCTCTGTAACGGTCCTTCTGCACCTCAATTTCCAAACTCTGCTTTCTGTAACGGTCTTTCTGCACCTCAATCCCAAAACTCTGCTTTCTGTAGCAGGCCTTCCGCACCCCAATCTTAAAAACTTGCTCTCTCCAACGATTTATCTGCACCCCTGTCTCCAACCTCTGATTTCTGCAACAGTCCTTCTGCAACTCAGTCTCAAAATTCTGCTCTTTGTAAGATCCATCTGAACCCCAGTCTCCGACGTCTGCTCTCTGCAACAGTCCTGCTGCACCACAGTCTCCAACCTCTCCTCTCTACCAGTTCTTCAGCACCCCAGTGTCCAAACTCTGCTCTGTGTAACAGTCTTTCTGCACCTCAGTCTCTAACCTCTGCTCTCTGCAACACTCCTTCTGCACTCCAGTCTCTAACCTCTGCTCTCTGAAACAGTCCTTCTGCACCCCAGTCTCAAAACTCTGCTCTCTGCTACGATCCTTCTGGACCCTAGTCTTTAACCTCTCCTCTCTGTAAAAGTCCTTCTACACCACAGTCTCCAAACTCTGCTCTCTGTAACATTCCTTCTGCAATCCAGTCTTTAACCTCTGCTTTCTGCAAGTGTCCTGCGGCACCCCAGTCTCCAAACTCTGTCCTCTGCAAGAGTCCTTCTGCTCCCCAGACTCCAACATGTGCTCTCTGTAACAGTCTTTCTGTACCGCAGTCTCCAAACTCTGCTCTCCGTAACGGGCGTTCTGCACCCCAGTCTTCAAACTCTGCTTTCTGTATCAGTCCTTCTGAACCTCAGTCTCAAACCTCTGATCTCTGTATCTATCCTTCTGCACCTCTGTCTCCAACCTATGCTCTCAGTAACAGTTTTTCTATACCGCAGTCTCCAAACTCTGGTCTCAGTAAGTGTCCTTCTGTACCCCAATTTCCAACCTCTGATTTCTGTAACAGTCCTTCTGCACCTCATTCTCCAAACTCTGCTCTTTATAACAGTCTTTCTACACCTCAGTCTCCAAGCTCTGCTCTCTGTAACAGTTCATCTGCACCTCAGTCTCCAAACTCTGCTCTCTGTAAGATTCTTCAGCAACCCAGTCGCCAAACTCTGCTCTCTAAAACAGTCCTTCTTCAACCCAGTCTCCAAACTCTCCTCTCTGTAACAGGCCTTCTGCACGCCAGTCTCCAAACTCTTCTCTCTGTAGCAGTCCTTCTGCACCCCAGTCTTCAAAATCTGCTCTCTGCAACGATCCTTCTGAACCCCAGTCTCCAAAATCTGCTCTCAAAAATGATCCTACATCAACCCAGTCTCCTACATCTGATCTCTGCAACAGTCCTTCTGCACCTCAGTCTCCAAATTCTGCTCTCTGTAAGATCCTTAAGCACCCCAGTATCCAACCTCTGCTCTCTGTAAGAGTCTTTCTGTTTCCGAGTCTCCAACCTCTGCTCTTTGTAACAGGACTTCCGCACGTCAGTCTCTAACATCTGCTCTCTGCAACAGTCCTTCTGCACCCCAGTCTCCAACCTCTGCTTTTCAAGCAGACCTTCTGCACCCTAGTTACCAACATCTGCTCTCTGCAACGACCCTTCTGCACCCCAGTCTCCTACCTCTGTTCTCCGTAACAGTCCTTCTACACATCAGTCTAACATCTCTGCTATCTGTAAGATCCTCCTGACACCCAGTCTTTATACTCTGCACTCTGTAACAGTCCTTTTGCACCCCAGTTTCCAAACTCTGCTCTCTGTAACAGTCCTTCTGCTCCCAAGACTCCAACCTCTGCTCTCTGCAATGATCCTACTGCACTTCAGTCTTCAACCTCTGATCTCTACAAGAGTACATCTGCACCTCAGTCTCCAACTTCTGCTCTCTGTAAGATCCTTCTGCACACCTGTCTCCAAGCCTTGCTCCTTTCAACGATCCTTCTGCACCAAAGTCTCCAACCTCTACTCTATGTAACAGAACTTCTGCAGCTCAGTCTCAATCACTGCTCTCTGCAACAGTCCTTCTGCACCACAGTCTCCAAACTCTGGTCTCTGTAAGATCCTTCTGCACTCCAGATTCTAAACTCTGTTCTCTGTAACATTCTTTCTCTTCCCCAGTCTTTATCCTCTGCTTTGTGAAAGTGTCCTGCGGCACCCAGTCTCCAACCTCTGTCCTCTGCAATGGTACTTCTGCTCCCAGTCTTCAACATCTGCTCTCTTTAACAGTCCTTCTGTACCGCAGTCTCCAACCACTGCTCTCCGTAACAGGCATTCTGCACCCCAATCTCCAAATACTGCTTTCAGTATCAGTCCTTCTGAACTTCAGTTTCAAACCTCTGCTCTCTGTATCTATCCTTCTGCACCTCAGTGCCCAACCTGTGCTCTCTGTAACATTGCTTCTGCACCCCAGTCTTTAACCTCTGCTCTCTGTAACAGTTTTTCTATACTGCAGCCTCCAAACTCTGGTCTCTGTAACGGTCCTTCTGCACCCCAATTTCGAACCTCTACTTTCTGTAACAGTCCTTCTGCACATCAGTCTGATACCTCTGCTCTCTACACGATCCTTCTGCACCCCAGTTTCAAAACATTGCTCTATATAACAGTCCACATGCACCTCAGTCTCCACCCTCTCCTCTCTATAACAGGCCTTCTGCACACCAGTCTCCAAAGTCTTCTCTCTGTAGCAGGCCTTCAGCACCCCAGTCTCCAAAATCTGTTCTCTGCAACGATCATTCTGCACCCCAGTCTCCAACCTCTGCTCTCTGCAATGATTCTAGTGCACCCCAGTCTCCAACCTCTGATCTCAGAAACAGTCTTTTTGCACCACAGTCTCCAAATTCTGCTCTCTGTAAGATCCTTCTGCACCTCAGTCTCCAACCTGTGCTCTATGTAAGAATCCTTCTGCACCCCAGTCTCCAAACTCTGCTCTCAGTAACGGTCCTTCTGCACCCCAATTTCCAAACTCTGCTTCCTGTAACAGTCCTTCTGCACCTGAGTCTCCAAACTCTTCTCTGTGTAACAGTCCTTCTACACCTCAGTCTCCAACGTCTGCTCTTTGTAACCGTCCTTCTGGACCTCAGTCTGAAACCTCTGCTCTCTGCAACGAACCTTTTGCACCCCAGTCTCCTACCTCTGCTCTCTGTAACAGTCCTTCTGCACCTCAGTCTCCAACCTCTGCTCTATGTAACAGTCCTTCTGCACCCCAGTCTCCAACACCTGCTCTCTGCAACAGTACTTCTGCACCCCAGTCTCCAAACTCTGCTCTCTGCAACGGTCATTCTGGACCCCAGTCTCCAACGTCTGCTCTCTGCAACAGTCCTTCTGCACCACAGTCTCCAACCTCTGCCCTCTCTAATATCCTTCTGCATTCAAGTTTCCAGACTCTGCTCTTTGTAACATTATTTCTCCACCCCAGTCTCCAACCTCTTTCCTCTGAAATAGTACTTCTGCTCCCCAGACTCCAAGATCTGCTCTCTGTAACAGTCCTTATGTACCGCAGTCTCCAACCTGTGCTCTTTGTAAGGGTCCTTCCACACCCCAGTCTCCAACCTCTGCTCTCTGTATCAGTCTGTCTGAACCCAGGTCTCTAACCTCTGTTTTCTGTATCTATCCGTGTGCACCTCAGTCTCCAACCTGTGCTCTATGTAAGAATCCTTCTGCACCCAGTCTCCAACCTCTGCTCTCGGTAACAGTCCTTCTGCACCCCAATTTCCAAACTCTGCTTCCTGTAACAGTCCTTCTGCACCTGAGTCTCCAAACTCTTCTCTGTGTAACAGTCCTTCTACACCTCAGTCTCCAACGTCTGCTCTTTGTAACCGTCCTTCTGGACCTCAGTCTGAAACCTCTGCTCTCTGCAACGACCCTTTTGCACACCAGTCTCCTACCTATGCTCTCTGTAATAGTCCTTCTTCTCCTCAGTCTCCCAACTCTGCTCTCTGTAACAGAACTTTTGCACCCCAGTCTTCAACCTCTTCTCTCTGCAACGATTCTTCTCCACCCCAGTCTCCAACATCTACTCTATGCCACAGTCCTTTTGCACCCCAGTCTCCAAACTCTGCTCTCTGTAAGATCCATCTGAACACCAGTCTTCAACCTCTGCTCTCTGTAACAGTCCTTCTGCACCCCAGTCTCCATCTCCAATCTCTGTAACAGTCCTTTTGCACCTCAGTCTCCAAACTCTGCTCTATTTAATAGTCCTTCTGCACCCCAGTCTCTAAAATCTACTCTCTGCAACAGTTTTTCTGAACCCCAGTCTCCAACATCTGCTCTCTGCAGTAGTCCTTCTGAACCCCAGTCTCCAAACTCTGCTCTTTGCAACGATTCTTCTGGACCCCTTTCTCAAATGTCTTCTCTCTGCCACAGTCCTTCTGCACCACAGTCTCCAACCTCTTCTCTCTTTAAGATCCTTCTGCACTCCAGTTTCCAAACTCTGCTCTCTGTAACATTCCTTCTCCACCTCAGTCTCCAACCTCTGTCCTCTGCAACAGTTTTCTGCTGCCCAGACTCAGAGATCTGCTCAATGTAACACTCCTTATGCTCCTCAGTCTCCCAACTCTGCTCTCTGTAAGATACTTCTGCAACCCAGTTTTTAAACTCTGCACTCTGTAACAGTCCTTTAGAACCCCAGTCTCCAAACTCTGCTCTCTGTTAGATCCATCTGAACCCCAATCTCCAGCCTCTGCTTTCTGTAAGTGTACTTCTGCCCCATGTATCCAACTTCTGCTCTCTGTAACAGTCCTTCTGCACATCACTATCCAAGTTCTCCTCTGTGTAACAGTCCTTCTGCACCCCAGTTTCTAAAATCTGCTCTCAGCAACAGTTTTTCTGCACCCCCTCTTCAACATCTGCTCTCTGCAACAGTCCGTCTGAACCCCTGTCTCCAAACTCTACTCTCTTCAACGATCCTTCTGGACCCCAGTCTCCAACGTCTGCACTCTGCAACAGTCCTTCTGCACCACAGTCTCCAACCTCTGCTCTCTGTAAGATCCTTCTGCACTTCAGTTTCAAAACTCTGCTCTCTGTAACATTCCTTCTCCACCACAGTCTACAACCTCTGTCCTCAGCAACAGTCCTCTGCTCTCAAGACTCCGAAATCTGCTCTCTGTAACAGTCCTTCTGTACCGCAGTCTCCAACCTCAGCTCATTGTAACGATCCTTCTATATCCCAATCTCCAACCTCTGCTTTCTGTAACAGTCTGTCTGAAGCCCAGTCTCCAATCTCTGTTCTCTGTATCTATCCTTCTGCACCTCAGTCTCCAACCTCTGTTCTATGTAAGAGTCCCTCTGCACCCCAGTCTTCAACCTCTGCTCTCGGTAACAATCCTATATCGCAGTCTCCAAACTCTGCTCTCTGTAACAGTCCTTCTGCACCCCAATTTTCAAACTCTGCTTCCTGTAACAGTCCTTCTGCACCTTAGTCTCCAAACTCTCCTCTTTGTAACAGTCCTTCTACACCTCAGTCTTCAACCTCTGCTCTCTGTAACAGTACTTCTGCACCTTAGTCTGAAATCTCTTCTCTCTGCACGATCCTTCTGCACCCCAGTCTCAAACTATTGCTCTCTATAACAGTAAACTTGCACCTCAGTCTCCAACCTCTGCTCTCTGTAAGATCCTTCAGCAACCCAGTCTCCAAACACTGCTCTCTATAACAGTCCTTCTGCACCCCAGTCTCCAACATTCCTCTTTGCAATGATCCTAGGGTACCCCAGTCTCCAACCTTTGATCCCTGCAACAGTGCTTCTGCACCTCAGTCTCCAAATTGTGTTCTCTGTAAGATCTTTCTGCACACCTGTATCCAAACTCTGCTCTCTGTAACAGTCCTTCTGCATCTGAGTCTCCAAACTCTGCTCTCTGTTACAGGCCTTCCACACCTCAGTCTCCAACCTCTGCTCTCTGCAACAGTCCTCTGCACCCCATTCTCCAACCTTTGACTTCTACAACAGTCCTTCTGCACCCTAGTTACCAACATCTGCACTCTGCAACAGTCCTTCTGCACCCCAGTCTCCTACGTCTTCTCTCTGTAACAGTCCTTCTACACCTCAGTCCCCAAACTCTGCTCTCTTTAAGATTCTTCTGCAGCCCAGTCTTTAAACTCTGCACTCTGTAACAGGACTTCTGCACCCCAGTCTCCAACCTCTTCTCTCTGCAACAATTCTTGTCCACCCCAGTCTCCAACATCTGCTCTCTGCAACAGTCCTTTGCACCCAAGTCTCCAAACTCTTCTCTCTATAAGATCCATCTGAACCCCAGTCTCCAACCTCTGCTCTCTGTAACTGTCCTTCTTCACCCCAGTCATCAAACTCTGCTCTCTGTAACAGTCCTTCTGCACCTCAGTCTCCAACCTCTGCTCTATGTAACAGTCCTTCTGCACCCCAGTCTCCAACACCTGCTCTCTGCAACAGTACTTCTGCACCCCAGTCTCCAAACTCTGCTCACTGCAACGATCCTTCTTGACCCCAGTCTCCAAAATCTGCTCTCTGCAACATTCCTTCTGCACCAAGGTCTCCAACCTCTGCTCTCTGTAATATCTTTCTGCATTCCAGTTTCCAGACTATGCTCTTTGTAACATTATTTCTCCACCCCAGTCTCCAACCTCTGTCCTCTGAAACAGTACTTCTGCTCCCCAGACTCCAAGATCTGCTCTCTGTAACAGTCCTTATGTACCGCAGTCTCCAACCTGTGCTCTTTGTAAGGGTCCTTCCAAACCCCAGTCTCCAACCTCTGCTCTCTGTATCAGTCTGTCTGAACCCAGGTCTCTAACCTCTGTTTTCTGTATCTATCCGTGTGCACCTCAGTCTCCAACCTGTGCTCTATGTGAGAATCCTTCTGCACCCCAGTCTCCAACCTCTGCTCTTGGTAACAGTCCTTCTGCACCAAAATTTCCAAACTCTACTTCCTGTAACAGTCCTTCTGCACCTGAGACTCCAAACTCTTCTCTGTGTAACAGTCCTTCTACACCTCAGTCTCCAACGTCTGCTCTTTGTAACCGTCCTTCTGGACCTCAGTCTGAAACCTCTGCTCTCTCCAACGACCCTTTTGCACCCCAGTCTCCTACCTCTGCTCTCTGTAATAGTCCTTCTTCTCCTCAGTCTCCCAACTCTGCTCTCTGTAACAGAACTTTTGCACCCCAGTCTTTAACCTCTTCTCTCTGCAACGATTCTTCTCCACCCCAGTCTCCAACATCTACTCTATGCCACAGTCCTTTTGCACCCCAGTCTCCAAACTCTGCTCTCTGTAAGATCCATCTGAACACCAGTCTTCAACCTCTGCTCTCAGTAACAGTCCTTCTGCACCCCAGTCTCCATCTCTGATCTCTGTAACAGTCCTTTTGCACCTCAGTCTCCAAACTCTGCTCTATTTAATAGTCCTTCTGCACCCCAGTCTCTAAAATCTGCTCTCTGCAACAGTTTTTCTGAACCCCAGTCTCCAACATCTGCTCTCTGCAGTAGTCCTTCTGAACCCCAGTCTCCAAACTCTGCTCTTTGCAACGATTCTTCTGGACCCCTTTCTCCAATGTCTTCTCTCTGCCACAGTCTTCTGCACCCTAGTCTCCAACCTCTCCTCTTAGTAAATGTCCTTCTGCACCTCAGTCTGCAACATTTGCTCTCTGTAACGATCCTTCATTACCTCAGTCTCCCACCTCACCTCTTTGCAACGGTCCTTCTGCACCCCAGTCTCCAACCTCTCCTCTCTGCAACAGTTCTTCTCCACCCCAGTCTCCAACCTCTGCTCTCTGTAACAGTCCTTCTGTACTGCAGTTTCAAAAACACTTCTCTTTTTAATGGTCCTTCGGCAACCCAGTCTCAAAACTCTGCTTTCTGTATCAGTCCTTCTGTAATCAAGTCTCCAACCTCTGCTCTCTGTAACAGTCCTACTGCACCTCAGTCACTAAACTTTTATCTCTGTAACAGGCCTTCTGCACCCAAGTCTCCAACCTCTGCTCTCTGTAACAGTTCTTCGGCACGCCAGTCTCCACACTCTGCTCTCTGCAACCATCCTTCTGCACCCAAGTCTCCAATCTGTGCTCTCTCCAACAGTCATTCTGCACCCCAGTTTCCAAACTCTTCTCTCTGTAAGATCCTTCTGCACCTCAGTTTCCAAATTCTTCTCTCTGTAACATTCCTTCTGTACCCCAAATTCTGCTCTCTGCAATGGTCCCTCTGCACCCCAGTCTCCAACTTCTGTTCTCTACCACAGTTCTTCTGTACAAGAGTCTTCAATCTCTATTCTCTGTAAGGAACCTTCTTAACCCCAGTCTCCAACCTCTGCTTTCTGTATCAGTCCTTCTGCAACACAGTCTCCAAACTCTGCTCTCTGTAAAAGTCCTTATGCACCTCACTCTGCAACCTCTGCTCTCTGTAACAGTCCTTCTACACCCCAGTTTTCAACCTTGCTCTCTGCAACAGTCCTTCTGCACACCAGTCTCCAAAATCTGCTCTCTGCCACAGTCCTTCTCCACCGCAGTCTCCAACCTCTGCTCTTTGTAACAGTCCTTCTGTACTGCAGTCGCCAAACTCTGCTCTCTGTAACGATCCTTTTATTCCCCAGTCTACATACTTTGCTTTCTCTATCAGTTTTTATGAACCCCAGTCTCCAACCTCTTCTCTCTGTAACTTTCTTTCTGCACCTCAGACTCCAAACTCTGCTCTCCACAACAGTCTTTCTGCGCCCTAATCTCGAACCGCTGCTCTCTGCAACAGTCCTTCTGCACCTCAGTATCTAACCTCTGCTCTCTGTAAGATCCTTCTGAAACCCAGTCTCCAACCTCTGCTTTCTACAATGGTCTTTCTGCACCCGAGTCTCCAACATCTGTTCTCTACAACACTTATGCTGCACCCCATTCTCCAACGTTTTCTCTCTGTAACAGTACTTCTACACCCCAGTCTCCAAACTCTGCTCTCTGTAACAGTCCTTTTATACTGTAGTCTCAAACCTCTGCTCTTTGTAATGGTCCTTCTGCACCCCAGTCTCCAAACTCTGCTTTTTGTATCAGTCCTTCTGCACGTCAGACTCCAACCTCTGCTCTCTGCAAGAGTCATACTACACCCCAATCTTCAACCTCTTCTCTCTGCAACAGTCCTACTGCACCCCAGTCTCCAACCTCTGTTTTCTACAACACGTCTTCTGCACCCAAGTCTCCAACCTCTGCTCTCTGTAACAGTCCTTCTGTTCCGCAGTCTCCAAGCTCTGTTTTCTTTAATGGTCCTTCTGCAACCTAGTTTCAAACCTCTGCTTTCTGTATCAGTCCTTCTGCACCAAAGTCTCCAAACTCTGCTGCTGTAACACTCCTTCTGCACATCAGTCTACAAACTCTGCACTCTGCAATAGTCCTTCTGCACCCCAGTCTCCAACCTCTGCTTTCTGTATCAGTCCTTCTGCACCCCAGTCTCCAAACTCTGTTCTCTTTAACAGTCCTTCTCCACTTCACTCTCCAACCTCTGCTCTCTGCAACAGTCCTGTGGCACCCCAATCTCCAAATGCTACTCTCTGCAACAGTCTTTCTCCACCCCAGTCTCCAAACTCTACTCTCTGAAACAGTTCTTCTGAACCCCAATTTCCAACCACTACTCTCTGCAATAGTCCTTCTCCACCCAAGTCTCCAACCTCTACTCTATTAAACAGTCTTTCTGCACCCCAGTCTCTAATATCTGCTCTCTACAATAGTCCTTCTGCACCCCAGTTTCCAATCTCTGCTTTCTGTATCACTACTTCTGCACTCAAGTTTCTAACCACTGCTCTCTGAAACAGTCCTTCTGCACCTCAGACTCCAAATTTTGGTCTCAGCAACAGTCCTTCTCCACCCCAATCTGCAAACCCTACTCTCTGCAACAGTCTTTCTGCACCCCAGTCTTCAACCTCCTCTCTGCAACAGTCCTTCTGCACCCCAGTCTCCAACATCTGATCTCTAAAACAGTCCTTCTCAACCCCAGTCTCCAACCTCTTCTCTCTGTAACACTCCTTCTGTACTGCAGTTTCCAAACTCTTCTCTCTGTAACTGTCCTTCTGCACAACAGTCTCCAACCCCTGCTTTCTCTATCAGTCCTTCTGCACTCAAGTCTTCAACCTCTGCTCTCTGCAACAATCCTTCTGCACCCCAATCTTCAACCTTTGCTCTCTGCAACAGTCCTTCTACACACAAGTCTCCAACATCTGCACTCCGCAACAGTCCTTCTTCACCTCAGTTTCTAACCTCTTCTCTCTGCAATGGTCTTTCTACACCTTAGTCTTCAACATCTACTCTCTGTAACAGTCCTTCTGCACCTCAGTCTCCAACCTCTGCTCTCTGTAATAGTCCTTCTGTTCCGCAGTCTCCAACATCTGTTTTCTTTAATGGTCCTTCTGCACCCCAGTTTCCAACCTCTGCTTTCTGTATCAGTCCTTCTGCACCACAGTCTCCAAACTCTGCTGCTGTAACACTCCTTCCTCACCTCAATCTGCAACCTCTGCTCTCTGCAATAGTCCTACTACACCCCAGTCTCCAACCTATGCTCTCTGCAACAGTCCTTCTGCAACCCAGTTTCCAACCTTCTCTCTGCAACAGTCCTTCTGCACCCAGTCAACAAAATCTGATCTCTGCAACAGTCCTTTTCTACCCCAGTCTCCAACATATGCTCTCCTTAAAAGTCCTTCTGTACTGCAGTTTCCAAACTCTTCTCTCTGTAACTTTCCCTCTGCACACCAGTCTCCATCCCCTGCTTACTCTATCAGTCCTTCTGCACTCAAGTCCCCAACCTCTGCTCTCTGTACAGTCCTTCTGCACCTCAGTCTCCAAATTCTTCTGTCTGCAACAGTCTTTCTGCACCCCAATCACCAACCTATGCTCTCTGCAACAATCCTTCTACACCCAAGTCTCCAAACTCTGCACTCCGCAACAGTCCTTCTGCACCTCAGTCTCCAACCTCTGCTCTCTGCAATGGTCTTTCTACACCTCAATCTTCAACATCTACTCTCTGTAACAGTTTTTCTGCACCTCAGTCTCCAACCTCTGCTCTCTGTAACAGTTCTTATGTCCCGCAGTCTCCAAACTCTGTTTTCTGTAATTGTCTTCTGCATACCAGTTTCCAACCTCTGCTTTCTGTATCAGTCCTTCTGCACCACAGTCTTCAGACTCTGCTGCTGTAACACTCCTTCTGCACCTCAGTCTGCAACCTCTGCTCTCTGCAATAGTTGTACTGCACCCCAGTCTCCAAACTCTGCTCTCTGCAACACTCCATCTGTACCCCTGTCTCCAACATCTGCTGTCGACAACTGTCCTTCTCCACCCTAGTCTCCAACATCTGCTCTTTGAAAGAGTCCTTCTGCACCCCAGTCTCCAATCTCTGCTTTCTGTATCAGTCCTTCTGCACCCCAGTCTCCAACATCTGCTCTCTGTAATAGTCCTTCTCCAATTCAGTCTCTAACCTCTGCTCTCTGCAACAGTCCTCTGGATCCCCAATCTCCAAATGCCACTCTCTGCAACAGTCTTTCTCCACCCAGTCTCCAACCTTTTCTCTCTGCAACAGTTCTCCTGCAACCCAATCTCCAACCTCTACTCTGCAATAGTCCTTCTCCACCCAAGTCTCCAACCTCTACTCTATGCAACAGTCCTTCTGCACCTCAGTCTCCAACATCTGCTCTCTACAACAGTCTTTCTGCACCCCAGTCTCCAATCTCTGCTTTTTGTATCAGTACTTCTGCACTCAAGTCTCTAACCACTGCTTTCTGTAACATTTCTTCTGAACCTCAGTCTCTAAATTCTGCTCTCAGCAACATTCCTTCTGAACCCCAATCTCCAACGTCTGCTCTCCGCAACAGTTTTTCTGCACCCTAGTCTCCAACCCCTACTCTCTGCAACAGTCCTTCTGCACCCCAGTCTCAAACCTCCTCACTGCAACAGTGCTTCTGCACCCCAGTCTCCAACATCTGATCTCTAAAACAGTCCTTCTCCACCCTAGTGTCCAACCTCTGCTCTCTGCAACAGTTCTTTTGTACTGCAGTTACCAAACTCTTCTCTCTGTAACTGTCCTTCTGCACACCAGTCTTCAACCCCTGCTTTCTTTATCAGTCCTTCTGCACTCAAGTCTTCAACCTCTGCTCTCTGTACAGTCCGTCTGCACCTCAGTCTCCAAATTCTGCTCTCTGCAACAGTCCTTCGGCACCCCAATCTCCAAATTCTGCTCTCTTCAACAGTCCTTCTACAGCAAAGTCTCCAACCTCTACACTCCTCAAGAATCCTTCTGCACCTCAGTCTCCAACTTCTGCTCTCTGTAACAGGCCTTCTGCACTCAAGTCTCCAACATCTGCTCTCTGTAAGAGGCCTTCTGGACCCCAGTATTCAACCTCTACTCTCTGCAGAAGTCCTTCTCCACCCCAGTATCCAAACTCTGCTGTAGACAACAATCTTTCTGGACGCCAATCTCCAACCTCTACTCTCTGAAACAGTCGTTCTACATACCAGTCTCCAACCTCTGCTCTCTGTAACAGTCCTTCTGTACCTCAGTCTTCAACCTCTGCTCTCTGTAAGATCTTTTTGCAACCCAGTCTTTAAACTATGCTCTCTGTAACTGTTCTTCCGCACCCCAGTCTCCAAGCCCTGCTCTCTGTAACAGGTCTTCTACACCCCAATCTCGAAACTCTGCTTTCTGTAACAGGCCTTTTGACCCCAGTCTCCATCCTCTTCTCTCTTCAACGATTTTTCTGCACCCCAGTCTCCAACCTATGCTGTCTGTCAGATCCTTCTGCACACCTGTCTCCAACCACTGCTCTCTGAAACAGTCCTTCTGTACCGCAGTCTCCAACTTTTGGTCTCTGTAAGGGTCCTTCTGCACCTCAGTCTCCAACCTGTGCTCTCTGTAAAAGAACTACTGCACCCCAGTCTTCAACCTGTGCTCTCTGTAAAAGTCCTTCTGCACCACAGTCCCCATACTCTGCTCATTGTAACAGTCATTCTGCACCTTAGTCTTCAACCTCTGCTCTCTGCAATAGTCCTCCTGCACCCCAGTCTCCAACCTCTGCTCTTTTCAACAGTCCTTCTGCACCCCAGTCTCCAACCTCTGCTTTCTGTATCAGTCCTTCTGCACCCAAGTCTCCAACCTCTGCTCTCTGTAACAGCCCTTCTGCACCCCAGTCTCCAACCTCTTCTCTCTGCAACAGTCCTTCTGTAACCCAGTATCCGAACACTGCACTCTGCAACATTCCTTCTCCAACCCAGTCTCCAACCTCTGCTCTCTGTAACGTCCTTCTGCACATCAGTCTCCAACCTCTACTTTCTGCAGTCTCCAACCTCTACTTTCTGGTCTCTTTAAGGGTCCTTCTTCAGCCCATTCTCCAACATCTACTTTCTGTATCAGTCCTTCTGCACCACAGTCTCCAAACTCTGCTTTCAGTATCACTGCTTCTGCACCTCCCTCTGCCACCTCTGCTCTCTGCAAGAGTCCTTCTGCACCCCAGTCTTAAACCTCTGCTCTCTGCAGAAGTCCTTCTACACCCCAATCTCCAAAATCTGCTCTCTGCAACAGTCCTTTACCACCCCAGTCTCCAACCATTTATCTCTGTAACCGTTCTTTTGTACTGCAGTCTCCAACCTCGGCTGTATGAAACGGTTCTTCTGCACCCCAGTCTCCAATATCTGCTTTCTGTATCAGTCCTTCTGCACCCCGTCTCTAAACTCTGCTCTATGTAACAGTCCTTCTGAACTTCAGACTTTAACCTCTGCTCTCTGCAACAGTCCCACTGCCCCTCAACCGCCAACCTCTGCTCTCTGAACAGTGCTTCTGCACCTCAGTGTCAAAACTCTGCTCTCTGTATAATTCTTCTGAAACCCAGTCTCCAACCTCTGCTATTTGCAATGGTCCTTCTGCACCCCAGTCTCCAAACTCTGTTCTCTACAACAATTATTCTGCACCCCAGTCTCCAACCTCTGCTCTCTGTAACAGTCTTTCTGTACCACAGTCTCCAATCTCTGTTCTTTGTAAGGGTCCTTCTGCACCCCAGTCTTCAACCGTGGTTTCAGTATCAGTCCATCAGCACCACATTTTCCAAACTCTGCTCTCTGTAACAGTCCTTTTGCACCTCAGTCTACTACCTCTGCTCTCTGAATTACTCCTTCTGTAGACCAGTCTACAATCTCTGCTCTCTGCAACAGTCATTTTGCAGCCCAGGCTCTAACATCTTCTCTCTGCAACAGTCGTTCCACACCTCAGTCTCAAACCTCTGCTCTCTGCAACAGTCCTTTTGCACCTCAGTCATCAAGCTTTGCTTTCTGTATCAGTTCTTCTGCACCCCAATCTCCAACTTCTGCTCTCTATAACACTCCTTATGCACCTCAGTCTCCAACCTCTAATCTCTGCAGCAGTCCTTCACCAACCCAGTCTAGAACCTCTGCTCTCTGTAACCGGGCTTCTGCACCCCAGTCTACAACCTCTGCTCGCTGTAACAGTCCTTCTGCACCTCAGTCTGAAAACTCTTCTCTCAGCAACGATTCTTCTGCACCTCAGTCTCCAAGCACTGCTCTCTGTAACAGGCCTTCTGGACCCCAGTCTCCAACCTCTGCTCTCCGCAACAGTCCTTCTGGACACCAGTCTCCAAACTATGCTGTCTGTAAGATCTTTCTGAACACCTGTCTCCAACCTATGCTCTCTGTAACAGTCCTTCTGTACAGAAGTCTCCAAACTCTGGTCTCTGTAAGGGTCCTTCTGTATTTCAGTCTGCAACCTCTGCTCTCTGAAACACTCCTTCTGCACCCCTGTCTCCAAACTTTGCTCTCTTCAACAGTTTTTCTGCACATCAGTTTCCAACATGTTCTCTCTGTAAATGTCCTACTGTACACCCGTCTTCAACTTCTGCTCTCTGTAAAAGTCCTTCTGCATTACAGTCTCCAAAATCTGCTCTCTTTAACAATCCTTCTACACCCCAGTCTCCAAACTCTGCTCTCTGCAACGATCCTTCTGAACCTCAGTCTCCAACGTCTGCTCTCTGTAAAAGTCCTTATGCACCCCAGTCTCCATCCTCTGGTCGCTCTAACCGTCCTTCTGCACCTCAGTCTCCTACCTCTGCTCTATGCAACAGTCTTTATGCACCCAAGTCTCCAACATCTGCTCTCTACAACAGTCCTTCTACACCCTAGTCTACAACTTCTGCTCTCTGCAACAGTCCTTCTACACCCCAGTCTCCATACTCTGCTCGCCCAAACAATCCTCCTGCAACCCAGTTCCAACCTCTGTTCTCTATAAAAGTTCTTCTGCACCCCAGTCTCCAACCTCTGCTCTCTGTAACAGTCCATCTGTACCGCAGTCTCCAACCTCTGTTCTCCGTAAGGGTCTTTATGCACCCTAGTATCCAACCTCTGCTTTCTGTGTCAGAAATTTTCCACCAAAGTCTCGAAACTCTGCCTGCTGTAACAGTCCTTCTGCAACTCAGTCTGCAAACTCTGCTATCTGCAACAGTCCTTCTGCACCTCAGTCTTCAACATCTGCTCTCTGTAATGGTCCTACTGCACCCGAGTATCCAACCTCTGACCTCTGTATCAGTCCTTCTGCACCCCATTCTCCAACCTAGGCTCGCTGTAACAATCCTTCTGCACCTCAGTCTCCAACCTCTGCTCTCTGTAACATCTTTCTGCAACTCACTATTCATACTATGCTTTCTGTAACAGTCCTTCTATACCACAGTCTCAAAACTCTGCTTTCTGTATCAGGCCTTCTGCACCCCAGTCTCTAACCTCTGATTTCTGTATCAGTGTTCTGCACCCCAGTCTCCAAACTCTGGTCTCTGCAAGATCCTTCTGCACCAAAGTCTTCAACTTCTGTTCTCTTAAACACTTCTTCTGCACCCCAGTCTCCAAACTCTGCTCTCTGTAACAGTCCTTCTGTTCCGCAGTCTCCAAACTCTGTTTTCTTTAAGGGTCCTTCTGCACCCCAGTTTCCAAACTCTGCTTTCTGTATCAGTCCTTCTGCACCACAGTCTCCAAACTCTGCTCTATTAACAGTCCTTCTGCACCTCAGTCTGCAACCTGTGCTCAGTGCATTAGTCCTATGCACCCCAGTCTCCAAACACTGCTCTCTGCAAGAGTCCTTCTGCACCCCAGTCGCCAACATCTGCTCTCTATAACATTCCTTCTCCACCCCTTTCTCCAACCTCTTCTTTTTGTATAAGTCCTTCTGCACCCAAGTCTCCAAACTCTGTTCTCCGTAACAGTCCTTCTGCACTTCAGTCTCCAAACTCTGCTCTCTGCATCAGTCCTTTGGCACCCCAATCTCAAGTCTCTACTCTCTGCAACAGTCCTTCTCCACCCCAGTCTCCGAACTCTGGTCTCTGCAACAGTCCTTCTGCACCCCAATCTCAATCCTCTACTCTCTGCAACTGTCCATCTGCACACCAGTCTCAAACGTCTTCTCTGTGCAATAGTCCTTCTGCACCCCAGTCTCAAACTTCTACTTTCTTCAACAGTCTTCTGCACCCCAGCATCCAAACTCTGCTTTCTGTATCAGTCCTTCTGCACTCAAGTCTCTAACATCTGCTCTCTGTAACAGTCCTTCTACACCCAAGTCTCCAACCTCTGCACTCATCAACAGTCCTTCTGCACCTCAGTATCCAACCTCTGCTCTCTGCAAAAGTCTTTCTGCACCACAGTCTTTAACATCTACTCTCTGTAACAGTCCTTCTGCACCTCCGTCTCCAAACTCTGATCTCTGTAATATCCTTCTGAAAACCAGTCTCTAAACTCTGCTTTCTGTAACAGTAATTCTGAACCGAGTCTCCAAACTCTGCTCTCTGTAACAGTAATTCTGAACCCAAGTCTCCAACCTCTGCTCTCTGAAACAGTCCTTTGGCACCCCCCAGTCTTTACCCTCTGCTCTCTGTAACGATCCTTTTGTACCCAAGTCTCCAACCTCTGTTCTCTGCAACAGTCCTTCTAAACATCATTCTGAAAACTCTGCTCTCTGTAAGATCCTTCTGCCACCCAGTCTCCCAACTCTGCTCTATGTTACATGCCTTCTGCACCCCAGTCTCCAAGCTCTGCTCTCTGTAACAGGCTTCCTTCACCTCAGTCTCCAACCTCTTCTCTCTCTGCAACGATCCTTCTGCACCACAGTCTCCAACCTCTGCTCTCTGAAACAGTCCTATTGCACCGCAGTCTCCAACCTCTGCTCTCTGTAATATAATTCTGCACACCTGTCTCCAACCTCTGCTCTCTGTAACAGTCATTCTGTTCTGCAGTCTCCAAACTCTATTCTCTGTAACGGTCCTTCTGCACCCCAGTCTCCCAACTCGGCTTTCTGTATCCGTCATTCTGCACCCCATGCTTCTACCTCTGCTCTCTGTAACAGTCCTTCTGCACCCCAATCTCCAACCTCTTCTCTCTACAACAGTCCTTCTGCACCCCAGTCTCCAAACATTTCAATCTGCACAGTCCTTCTGCACACCAGTCTCCAACCTCTGCTCTCTGCAACAGTACTTCTGCACCTCAGTCTCCAAACTTTGCGCACTGCGATATCCTTCTGCACCCCAGTCTCTAACGTGTGCTCTCTGCAAAAATCCTTTGGCACCCCAGTCTCCAACGTCAACTCTCTGCAGTGGTCCCTCTGCACCCCAGTCTCCAACCTTGTTCTCTACATCAGTTCTTCTGTACCGCAGTCTTCAAACTCTGTTCTCTGTAGGGTTCCTTCTGCACCCCATTCTCCAACCTTGTTCTCTACATCAGTTCTTCTGTACCGCAGTCTTCAAACTCTGTTCTCTGTAAGGTTCCTTCTGCACCCCATTATCCAACCTCTTCTTTCTGTATCAGTCCTTCTGCACCACAGTCTCCAAACTCTGCTATCTGTAACAGTCCTTCTGCACCTTACTATGCAACCTCTGCTCTCTGCAAGAGTTCGTCTGCACCCCAGTCTTCAAAATCTGCTCTCTACAACAGTCTTTTTCCAACCAGGCTCCAACCTCTGCTCTCTGTAACCGTCCCTCTGTACTTCAGTCTCTAACCTCTGCTCTCTATAACGGTTTTCTGAACCCCAGTCTCCAAACTCTGCTTTCTGTATCAGTCCTTCTGCACCCCGGTCTCTAAACTCTGCTCTCTTTAACATTCCTTCTGCACCTCAGAATCCAACCTCTAAACTCTGTAACAGTCCTACTGCGCCCCAATCTCCAACCTCTGCTCTCTGCAACAGTCCTTCTGAACCTCAGTGTTAAAACTCTGCTCTCTGTATAATCCTTCTGTAACCCAGTCTCCAACCTCTGCTATCTGCAATGGTCCATCTGCACCCCACTCTCTAAACTCTGTTCTCTACAACAGTTATTCTGCACCCCAGTCTTCAATGTCTGCTCTCTGTAACAGTCCTCCTGTACCGCAGTAATAAACCTCTGTTCTCTGTAATGGTCCCTCTGCACCCCAGTCTCTAAAATCTGCTCTCTGGAAGAGTCCTTCTGCACCCCAGTCTCCAAACTCTGCTCTCTGCAACATTTCTTCTCCACCCCAGTTTTAAAACTGTGCTCTTTGTAACTGTCCTTCTGCACCCCACTCTCCAACCTCTTCTCTGTGTAGCAGTACTTCTGTACTTCAGTCTCCAACCTCTGCTCTCTGTAACTCCCCTTTTGCACCCCAGACTCTAACCTCTGCTTTCTGTATCAGGCCTTCTGCACTCAAGTCTCCAACTTCTGCTCTCTGTAACAGTCCTTAAGAACCTCAGTCTTCAAATTCTGCTCTCTGCAACAGTCCTTCTGCACCCCAATCTACAACCTCTGCTCTCTGCAACAGTCCTTCTACACCCACGTCTCCAACCTCTGCTGTTCAGCAGTCCTTCTGTACCTCTGTCTTCAAACTCTGCTCTCTGCATTGGTCTTTCTGCACCTCAGTCTCCAACCTCTACTCTCTGTAACAGTCTTTTTGCACCTCAGACTCCAACCTCTGCTGTTTGTAAGATTCTTCTGCAACCCATTCCCAAACTCTGCTCGCTGTAACAGTCCTACTGCACCCTTCTCCAAATTATACAATCTGTAACAGGCGTTCTTCACCCCAGTCTACAATCTCTGCTCTCTGGAACGTTCATTCTGCACCCAAGTCTCCAAACTCTTCTCTTTGCAACAGTCTTTCTGCACCCCAGTCTCGAACATCAGCTGTCTGCAATAGTCCTTCTGCACCTCAGTCTGAATACTCTGCTCTCTGCAATGATCCTTCTGCACCCCGGTCTTCAAACACTGTTCTATGTAACACTCCTTCTGCACGTCAGTCTCAAAACTCTGCTCTCTGTAAGATTCTTCTACTACCCAGTCTCCAAACTCTGCTCACTGTAACAGTCCTTGTGCACCCCAGTCTACAACCTTTTCTCTCTTTAACAGGCCTTCTACACCCAAATCTCTAACCTCTGCAATGTGCAACGGTCCTTCTGCACACCAGTCTTCAAACTCTGTTCTCTAAAACAGTTCTTCTGTACCACAGTCTTCAACCTCTGTTCTCTGTAAGGGTCCTTTTTCACCTCAGTCTCCAACCTCTCCTTTATGTATCAGTCCTTCTGCACTACAGTCTCCAAACTCTGCTCTCAGTTACAGTCCTTCTGCACCTTACTCTGCAACCTTTTCTTTCTGCAACAGCCCTTCTGAACCCCAGTCTCCAACCCTGCTCTCTTCAACACTCCTTCTGCAACCCAGTCTCCAAAATCTTCTCTCTGCAACAGACCTTCTGTACTGCAGTCTCAAACCTCTGCTCTCTTTAATGGTCCCTCTGCAGCCCATTCTCCAAACTCTGCTTTCTGTATCAGTTTTTCTGAACCCCATTCTCCAACCCCCACTATCTGTAACTTTCCTTCTGCACCTCAGACTCCAACCTCTGCACTCTGTAAGATTTTTTTGAAACCCAGTCTCCAAACTCTGCTTTCTGCAATGGTCCTTCTGCACCCCAGTCTTCAAACTCTGTTCTCTACAACAGTTATTCTGCACCCCAGTCTCCAAACTCTACTCTCTGTAACAGTCCTTCTGCACTGCAGTCTCCAACCTCTGCTTTCTGTATCAGTCCTTCTGCACTCAAGGCTCTAACCTCTGCTCTCTGTAACAGTCCTTCTGCACCTCAATCTCCAAATTCTTCTTTCTGAAAAAGCCTTTCTCCACCCCAGTCTCCAACATCTGCTCTCTGCAACAGTCTCTGCACCCCAATATCTAACCTCTCCTCCTTGCAATAGTTCTTCTGCACCCCAGTTTCCAACCTTCTCTCTGCAACAGTCCTTCTGCACCTAAGTCTCCAACATCTGATCTCTCCAACAGTCCTTCTTCACCCTACTCTCCAACCTCTACTCTCTGTAACAGTCCTTCTGTACTGCAGTTTCCAAACTCTTCTCACTGTAACGGTCCTTCTACAACCCAGTCTCCAAACTTTGCTTTCTGTAACAGTCGTTCTGCACCCCAGGCTTCAACCTCTGCTCTTTGTAAAAGTCCTTCTGCATCTCAGTCTCCACCATTTGCTCTCTACAATATTCCTTCTCAACCCCAGTCTCCAACCTCTGCTCTTTGCAAAAGTCCTTGTGCACCCCAGACTCCAACCTCTGCTCTCTGTACAGGTCCTTCTTCACCCCAGTCTCCACACTCTGCTTTCTGTATCAGTTTTTCTGCACCCCAGTTTATAATTTCTGCTCTCTGTAAAAGTCCTTCTGCACCTCAGTCTCCAACCTCTGCTCTCTTCAACAGTCCTTCTGCACCACAGTGTCAGACCTCTGCTCTCTGCAACAGTCATTCTACACCCAAGTCTCCAACCTCTACTCTCTGCATTGATCCTTCTTCAGCCCAGTCTCCAACATCTGCTCTCTTTATCAATCCTTCTGCACCACAGTCTCCAACGTCTGGTCTCTATAAGATTCTATTGCAACCCAGTTTCCAAACTCTACTCTCTGTGACATTCCTTATGCACCCCAGTCTCCAACCTCTACTCTCTGTAACAGTCCTAATGTTCTGCATTCTCCAAACTCTGCTCCCTGCAACTGTCCTTCTGAACCTCAGGCTCCAACCTCTGCTCTCTGCAAAAGTCCTTCTGCACCCCAGTCTCCAAACTCTGCTCTCTTCAACATTTCTTCTTCAACCCAGTCTCAAAACTGTGCTCTCTATAACTGTCCTTCTGCACCCCACTCTCCAACGTAAGCTCTGTGTAACAGTCCTTCTGTCCTGCAGTCTCCAACCTCTGCTCACTGCAACAGTCTTTCTACACCCAAGTCTCCAACCTCTGCTCCTCAACAGTCCTTGTGCACCTCAGTCTCCAAACTCTGCTATCTGCATTGGTCCTTGTGCACCCCAGTCTCCAACCTTTTCTTTCTTTAACAGGCCTTCTGCATTCAAATCTCCAACATCTGCTCTGTGCAACGGTCCTTATGCACCCCTTCTCCAAACTCTGCTCTCTGTAACAGGCTTTCTGCACCCCAGTCTCTAACATCTCCTCTCTGAAACAGTCCTTCTGCACACAAGTCTCTAACCTCTGCTCTCTGCAACAGCGCCTCTGCACCCCAGTCTCCAACATCTGCTCTCTGAATTTGTCTTTCTGCACCTCAGTCTGAAAACTCTGCTCTCTTCCACGATCCTTCTGCACCCCAGTCTTGAACCTCTGTTCTCTGTAACAGTCCTTCTGCACCCAAGTCTCCATACTCTGCTCTCTGCAACAGTGCTTCTGTACCCCAGTCCCCAACCTCAGCTCTCTGAAAGATTTTTCTGCACCCAAGTCTCCAAACTCTACTCTCTGTAACAATCCTTCTGCACATCAGTCTCCAACCTCTGCTCTCAGCAACGGTCCTTATGCACCCTAGTCTCCAACTTCTGTTCTCTGCAACAGCCCTTCTGTACCACAGTCTTCAACAACTGCTCTCTGCAACAGTCCTTCTGCACCCCAGTCTCCAAACTCTGCTCTCTGGAACAGTCCTTCTATACCCCAGTCTCCATAATCTGCTCTCTGCAACGATCCGTCTGCACCCCAGTCTCCAACGTCTATTCTGCAACAGTCTTTCTGCAACCCAGTCTCCAAATTCTGCTCTTTGTAAGATCATTCTGTACCCCAGTTTCCAACATCTGCTCTCTGTAACATTCCATCTGCACCCCAGTCTCCAACCACTGCTCTCTGCAATGATCCCTCTGCACCCCAGTCTCCAACCTTGTTCTCAAAAACACTTCTTCTGTACTGGAGTATTCAACCTCTGTTCTCTGTAAGGGTCCTTCTGAACCCGAGTCTCCAAACTCTGTGTTATGTATCAGTCATTCTGCACCCCAGTCTCCAACCTCTGCTCTCTGTAACAGTCCTTCTGTACCTAATACTCCAACCTCTGTTCTAAGCAACAGTCCTACTGTGCCCCAATCTCAAAACTCTGCACTCTGCAACAGTCCTTCTGCACCCCAGTCTTCAAACTCTGCTCTCTGCAACGATCCTTCTGCACCCCAGTCTCCAACCTCTGCTCGCTGCAACAGTGCTTGTGCAAACCAATCTCCAAACTCTGCTTTCTGTAACAGTTCTTCTGTACCTCAGTCTCCAACTTCTGCTCTGTGTAACAGTCCTTCTGCACCCCAGTGTCCAACCTCTTCTCTATGCAACGATTTTTCTCCATCCCATTCTCCAACATCTGGTCTCTGCAACAGTCCTTATGCACCCAAGTCTCCAACATCTGATCTCTGCAACAGTCCTTCTGCACCTCATTCCAGAAACTCTTCTGTCTCCAACGATCCTTCAGCACCCCAGTCTCCAAACTCTGCCCTTCGTAACAGTCCTTCTGCACCTCAGTCTTCAAACTCTGCTCTATGTAAGATTCTTCTGCAACCCAGTCTCCAAACTCTGCTCTCTCTAAGAGCCCTTCTGCACCCCAGTATCCAACCTCTGCTCTCTGTAACAGGCCTTCTGCACCCCAGTCTCGAAACTCTTCTCTCTGTATCAGTCCTTCTGCACCTCAGACGCAAACCTCTGCTCTTTGTATCAATCCTTCTGCATCTCAGTATCCTATATCTGCTCTCTGCAACAGTCTTTCAGCACCCCAGATTCCAACTTCTGGTTTCTGCAACAGTTTTTGTACAAAACAGTCTCCAACCTCTGGTATCTGAAACAGTCCTTCTGCACCCCAGTCTCCATACTCTGCTCTCTGTAACAATCGTTCTGTGCCTCAGTCTCCAACATCTACTCTCTGTAACAGTCCCTCTGCACCTCACTCTCTAACAACTGCTCTCTGTAAGTACCTTCTGCAACCCAGACTCCAAACTCTGCCCTCTGTAACAGTCCTTCTGCACACCTTCTCCCAAGTCTCCTTTCCTTAACAGGCCTTCTGCACCCCAGTCTCTAAAGTCAGTTCTCTATAACAATCTTTCTGCACCCCAGTCTCCAACATCTGCTCTCTGTAACACTCCTGCTGCACCTCGGTCTACAATCTCTGCTCTCTGTAAGATTCTTCTGCAACCTTGTCTAAAAAATCTGCTCTCTGTAAAAGTCCTTCTTCACCTCAGTCTCCAAACTCTGTTCTTTGCAACACTCCTTCTGCACCCCAGTCTCCACCCTCTACTCTCTGTAACAGTCCTTCTGTACCGCAGACTTCAAACTCTTCTCTCTGTAACGGTCCTTCTGCACTCCAGTCTCCAAACTCTGCTTTCTGTATCAGTCCTTCTGCACCCCAGTCTACAACCTCTGCTCTCTGTAACAGTCCTTCTGCACCTCATATCCAAACTCTGCTATCTGCAACAGTACTTATGCGCCCAAGTATCCAACCTCTTCTGTCTGCAAAATTCTTTTTGCACCCCAGTCTGCAACGTGTGCTGTGTGTAACAGTCCTTCTGCAGCCAAGTCTCCACCTCTGCTCTCTGCAATGATCCTTCTGTACCTCAGGCTTAAAACTCTGCTCTGTGCAACAGTCCTTCTGCACCCCAGTCTCGAAAATCTGTTCTGTGTAACAGTCCTTCTGAACCTCAGTCTTCAACCTCTGCTCTCTGCAAGAGTCCTTCTGCACCCCAGTCTCCAACATCTGCTCTCTAAACAGTCCTTCTGAACTTCAATCTCCAAAATGTGGTCTCTGAAACAGTCCTTCTAAACTCCAGTGTCCAAACTCTGCTCTCTGTAATATTCCTTCTCCACGCCAGTCACCAACCTCTGCTTTTTGCAACGGTCCTGCTGCACCCCAGTCTCCAACCTCTGTACTCTGCAACACTCCTTATGCTCCCCAGTTTCCAAACTCTGCTCTCTGTAACAGTCCTTGTGTACCACAGTCTCCAAACTCTCCTCTCTGTAAAGGTCCTTTTGCACGCCAGTCTCCAACCTTTGTTTTCTTTGTCCGACCAACTGAACCTCAGTGTCCAACCTCTGCTCTCTGAAAAAGTCCTTCTGCAACCAATTCTCCAACTTCTGCTCTCTGCAACAGTCCTTCTGAACAACAGTATTCAACATCTGCTCTCTGAAAAAGTCCTTTTGTACCCTAGTCTCCAACCTCTGCTCTCTGCAACAGTCCTTCTGTACTGCAGTCTCCAACTTCTGCTCTCTGCAGCGAAACTTGTGCACCCCAGTCTCAAACATCTGCTCTCTGCAAAAGTCCTTCTGCACCTCAGTCTGAAAATTTTGCTTTCTGCAACAATCCTTCTGCACACCAGACTTCAACATCTGCTCTCTCTAACAGTCCTTATGCACCTCAGTCTCCAAACTCTTCTCTATGTAAGATACTTGTGCAACACAGTCTCCACAATTTGCTCCCTGTAACAGTCCTTCTACACCTCAGTCTCCAAACTATGCTCTCTGTAACAGTCGATCTACATCTCAGTCTGAAACTTCTTCTATCTACACAATCCATCTGAACCCCAGTCTCCAACCACTGCTCTCTGTAACAGTCCTCCTGGCCCTCAGTCTCGAAACTATGCTCTCTGTAAGATACTTCTGCCACCCAGTCTCCTAACTTTGCTTTCTATACCAGTCCTTCTGCACCCCAGTCTTCAACCTCTGCTCTATTTAACAGGTCTTCTGCATCCCAGTCTCCAAACTCTTCTCTCTGCAACAATCATTCTACACCTCAGTCTCCAACATCTGCTCTCTGTAAGATCCTTCTGTAACCCAGTCTCTCAACTCTGCCCTCTCTAACATTCCTTCTGCACCCCTTCTCCCAACTCTCCTCTCCGAAACAGGCCTTCTGCACCCCAGTCTTCAAAGTCTGTTCTCTATAACAAGACTTCTGCACCCCAGTCTCCAACCACTGCTCTCTGCAACAGTCCTTCTGCGCCCCAGTCTCCAACCTGTGGTCTGTGCAACACTGCTTCTGCACCTAAGTCTTAAAACGCTGTTCTCTTCTATGATCCTTTTGCACCTCAGTCTTCAACCTTTACTCTCTGTAACAGTCCTTCTGCACCTGGGTAGCCAACATCTGCTCTCTGTTAGATCCTTCTTCAACCCAGTCTCCAAACTCTGTGATCTATAAAAGGCCTTCTGGAGCCCTTCTCCACACTCTGCTCTCCAAAACAGGCCTTCTGCACCCGAGTCTCTAACCTCTGCTCTCTGAAACAGTCTTTTTGCACCTCAGTCTCCAACCTCTTTTCTCTACAACGATCCTTCTGCTCCCCAGTCTCCAACGTCTCCTCTCCTCAACAGTCCTTCTTCACCTCAGTATCCAAATTCTGCTCTTGGCAACAGTCCTTCTTCACCCAAGTCTCCAGCATCTGCTCTCTGCAAAAGTCCTTCTACACCCCAGTCTTCAACCAATTCTCTGTGTAACAGTCCTTCTGCACCCCAGTCTCCAACCTCTGCTCTCTGTAACAATCCTTCTGCACCTGAGTCTCCAACCTCTGCTCTCTGTAACAGTCCTTCTGCACCGTATTCTGAAACCTCTGCTCTCTGTTACAGTCTTTCTATACCGCAGTCTCCAACCTCTGCTCTCTGTAACGGTCCCTCTGTACCCCAATTTCCAAACTCTGTTTCTGTAACAGTCCTTCTGCACCTCAGTCACAAAACTCTGCTCTCTGTAACAGTCCTGCTGCAACTCAGTCTCCAACCTCTTCTCTCTGTTACAGTCCTTCTGCACCTCAGTCTGCAACCTCTGCTCTCTGCACGATCCTTCTGCACCCCAGTCTCTAATCACTTCTCTCTGTAACATTCGTCCTGCACCACAGTCACCAACCACTGCTCTCTGTAAGATCCTTCTTCGACCCAGCCTCAAAACTCATCTCTCTATGACACTCTTTCTGCAACCCAGTCTCCAACCTCTGCTTTCTGTAGCAGGCCTTATGCACCCCAGTCTTCAAACTCAGCTCTCTGAAACAGTCCTTCTGCATGCCAGTCTGCAACCTCTGCTCTCTGTCTTGGTCCTTCTGCACCCCAGTCTCACACCTCTGCTTTCTGTATCATAATTCTTCACCCCAGTTTCCAAAAATTGCTCTGTATAAGAATCCTTCTACATCTCAGTCTCCAACCTCTGCTCTCTGAAACAGTCCTTCTGCACGAGCAGTCTCCACACTTTTCTTTCTGCAACATTCCTTCTGCACCCCAGTCTCCAACGTGTCCTCTCTGTAACAGTCCTTCTGCACCCCAGTCTCCCACCTCTTCTCTCTGTAACGATCCTTCTGCAGCCCAGTCTCTACCTCTGCTCTCTTCAACGATTCTTCTGCAACTCAGTCTCCAACTTCTGCTCTCTTCAATGATCCTTCTGCAAACCAGACTCCACGTCTTCTCTCTGTAACTGTTTTTTCTGCACCTCAGTCTCCAACCTCTGCTCTCTGCAACCGTCCTTCTGCACCCCTGTCTCCAACTCTGCTCTCTGCAATGATCCTTATGCACGCCAGTCTCCAAAATCTGCTCTCTGCAACAGTACTTCTGCACCCAAGTCTTCAACGTCTCCTCTCTTTAACACTCTTTCTGCACCCCAGTCTCCAACCTCTGTTCTCTGTAAGGTCCTTCTGCACCGCAGTTTCTAAACTCTGCTCTCTGTAACATTCTTCTCCAACCCAGTCTACAGCCTCTGCTTTCCTCAAGGTCCTGCTGCAACCCAGTCTACAACATCTGTTCTCTGCAACAGTCCTTCTACTTTCCAATCTCAAACCTCTGCTCTCTGTAACAGTCCTTCTATACCACAGTCTCCAACCTCTTCTCTCTCTAACGGTTCTTCTGCACCCCAGTCTCAAACCTCGGCTTTCTGTGTAAGTCTTTCTGAACCACGGATTCCAACCTCTGCTTTCTGTAACAGTCCTTCTGCACCTTTGTCTCCAGCCTCTGAACTCTGCAACCTTACTTCTGCACCCCATTCTCTAAACTCTGCTCTCTGTAACAGTCCTTCTGCAACCCATTCTCTAATCTCTGCTGTCTGTAATGGTCATTCTACACCCCAATTTCCAACCTCTGCTTTCTTTAACAGTCCTTCTGCACCTCAGTCTCCAACCTGTGCTCTTTGTAACATTCCTTCTGCATCCCAGTCTCCAACCTCTGCTCTCTGCATTGTTACCACTTAACCCCAGTCTCCGACCTTGTTCTCTACAACAGTCCTTCTATACTGAAGTCTCCAACCTCTGCTCTCTGTAAGGGACCTTTTGCAAACCAGTCTCCCACCTCTACTTTCTATATCAGTCCTTCTGCAACACAGTCTCCAAACTCTGCTCTCTGTAACCGTCATTCTGCACCTAACTCTGCAACGTCTGCTCTCAGAAACAATCCTTCTGCAAACAGTCTTCAAACTCTGCTCTCTGCAAGAGTCCTTCTGCACCCCAGTTTCCATCCTCTGCTCTCTGCAACAGTCAATCTCCACCCCAGTCTCCAACCTCTGCTCTTCGTAACTATCTTTCTGCCCCTCAGTCTCCAAGCTCTGCTCTTTGCAAAGATCCTTTGGCACCGCAGTCTCAAACCTCTGCTCGCTGCAACAGTCCTTGTGAACCCCAGTCTCCAACATCTGCTCTCAGCAACAGTTCTTCTGTACCTCAGTCTGAAAACTCTGCTCTCTGCAATAATCCATTTGACCCCCAGTCTCCAACCTCTACTCTCTGTAAAAGTCCTTCTGTACCTCATTCTTCAATCTCTGCTCTATGCAACAGTCCTTCTGCACCCAAGTCTCCAACATCTGCTCTCTAAAACAGTCCTTCGACATCCCAGTCTTCAACCTCTGCTCTCTGCAACACTCCTTCTACACCCCATTCTCCATACTCTGCTCGCCCCAAGGATCCTTCTGCAACCCAGTCTCTAAACTTTGCTCTCTGCAACAGTCCTTCTACACTCCAGTCTCCATTCTCTGATTGCCCCAACGATACTTCTGCACCCCAGTCTCCAACATCTGTTCTCTACATCAGTTCTTCTGCACCCGAGTCTCAAACCTCTGCTCTCTGTAACAGTCCTTCTGTATAGCAGTCTGCGACATTTCTTCTCTGTTAGGGTCCTTATGCACCCCAGTACCCAACATCTGCTTTGTGTATCAGTCGTTTTGCACCATAGTTTCCTAACTCTACCCTCTGTAACAGTCCGTCTGCAACTCAGTCTGCAACGTCTGCTCTCTGCAACAGTCCTTCTGCACCACACTCTCCATCCTCTGCGCTCTGCAACAGTCCTTTTGCACCCCAGTCTCCAACATCTGCTCTCTGCAACAGTCATTCTCCACCCCAGTCTCCAAACTCTGCTCTCTGTAATAGTCCTTCTGTACTGCATTTTCCAACTTCTGGTCTCTGTAAGGGTACTTCTGCTACCGAGTCTCCAACCTCTGCTTTCTATATCAGTCCTTCTGAACCCCAGTCTCCAACCTGTGCTCTGTGTAACTGTCCTTCTGCACCTCAGACTTTAACCTCTGCTCTCTGCAACAGTCCTTCTGCATCTAAGTCCCCATCCTCTGCTCTCTGTAACAATCTTTCTGCACCTCACTATCCAACCTGTGCTCTCTAAAACGGTCCTTCTGCACCTCTATCTCCAACCTCTACTCTAATTAACAGTGTTTCTGCACCACATTCTCCAACATGTGCTCTCTGTAACGGTCCCTCTGCACCAAAATTTCCAACCTCTGCTTTCTGTAACAGTCCTTCTGCACCTCAGTCACCAAACTCTGCTCTCTGTAACCGTCCTTCTGCACCTCAGTCTCCATCCTCTGCTCTCTGTAACAGTCCTTTTGCACCTCAGTCAACAACCTCTGCTCTCGGTAAGATCCATCTGCAACCCAGCCTCAAAACTCTGCTCTCAATAACAGTCTTTCTGCAACCCAGCCTCAAAAGGCTGCTCTCTATAACAGTCCTTCTGCAACCTAGTCTCCAAACTCTGCTCTCTGTAGCAGGCTTTCTGCACCCCATTCTCCAAACTCTGCTCTCTGAAACAGTCCTTTTGCACCCCAGGCTCCCACCTCAGCTTTCTGTATCATAATTCTTCAAAACAATCTCCAACGTCTACTCTGTGTAACAGTCCTTCTTCATCTCAGTCTCCAAACTCTTCTCTCTGCAACAGTCCGTTTGCACTCAAGTCTCCAAACTTTGCTTTCTGTAACATTTTTTCTGCACCCCAGGGTTTAACCTGTTCTCTCTGTAACAGTCCTTCTGCACCCCAGTCTCCCACCTCTGCTCTCTGTAATGGTCCTTCTGCAGCCTAGTCTCCATCTCTGCTCTCTGCAATGATTCTTCTGCAACTCTGTCTCCAACTTTTGCTGTCTTCAACGATCCTTCTGCACCTCACTCTTCAAACTCTGCTCTCTGTAACAGTTTTTCTGAACCTCAGTCTCCAACCTCTGCTCTCTGCAACCGTCCTTCTCCACCCCAGTCTCCAAACTCTGCTCTCTGCAACGATCCTTCTGCACCCCTGTCTCCAAAGTCTCCTCTCCTTAACACTCCTTCTGCACCCCAGTCTTCAACCTCTATTCTCTGTAAGGTCTTTCTGCACTCCAGTTTCCAAACTCTGCTCTCTGTAACATTCCTTCTCCAACCCAGTCTCCAATGTCTGCTTTCTTCAACGGTCCTGCTGCAACCCAGTCTCTAACCTCTGTTCTCTGAAACAGTCCTTTAGCTCCCCAATTTCCAATCTCTGCTCTCTGTAACAGTCCTTCTGTTCCGCAGTCTCCAACTTCTGCACTCTGTAATGGTCTTTCTGCACCCTATTCTCCAAACTCTGCTTTCTGTATCAGTCCTTCTGCACCACAGTCTCCAAACTCTTCTCTCTGTTACAGTCCTTCTGCACCTCAGTATCCAAACTCTGCTTTCTGTAAGATCTTTCTGCAACCAAGTCTCCAAACTCTGCTATCCGTAACAGTCCTTCTGCACACTAGTCTCCAACCTCTGCTCTCTGCAATGATCCTTCTTCACCCCAGTCTCCAACCTCTGCTCTCTGCAAAAGTCTTTCTGAACCCCAGTCCCCAACATCTGCTCTCTGCAACAGTACTTCTGCACCTCAGTCTGAAAACTCTGCTCTCTGCAACGATCCTTGTGCACCCCAGTCTCCAAACTCTGCTTTCTGTAACAGTCCTTCTGCACCTCAGTCTCCAACTTCTTCTTTCTGCAACAGTTCTTCTGCACCCCAGTCTTTAACATCTACTCTCTGAAACAGTCCTTCTACACCGCTGTCCTAATGCAAAAGAATGAGACCTGAACTATCGCTCACCCTGCAAAAAAATCAACTCAAAATGCATAAAAGACCATGGCACTAGACCAAAAATTATGCAGTTTCTAGGAAAAAACAAAGTCAATACTCAAACCTACAGGCAGAGGCAATGACTTTCTTAATAGGATGCCAAAGATCAGGAGATAACACCAAAAGTTAGCAAATAAGATGGCATCAAATTAAGAAGGTTCTGCACAGCAAAGGAGACAATTAAAATATGAAGAGAGAACCTACGGAAAGGGAGAAAATCTTTATGACTTGCTCTTTTAAAAGAGGATGAATATTCAGAATATTAATAAAGAAGTCAATAAACTTAACATCAAACCCACAATTATTAAATAACCCAATTATCAAATAACCCAATTACCAAATGGTAAACTAAATGAACTAAACAGACACGTCTTAGAAGAAAATATGTGAGTGGCCAACAAATATATGAAAATACTTGCAAGTCAAGACTACCCTGAGATTTCATCTCACTTCAGTGACAAAGGCAACCACCAAGAATACAAACAGAAATGAGTGTGACAAGGAGAGAATTGGAGAGAAAGGAGCACTCTCACCCTGATGGTGGGCATGTAAATCAGCACAACCACCACGGAAATCGGGATGGAGGCTCCTCAGGAGTAGCCATGGACCACCCTGTGACCCAGCTCTACCTCTGCTTGGTATTTATCAGAGCGGATCAAAGTCATCATACTATAATGACACATACATGCCCATGAGCCAGCCAAGCTGACATCAGTGGACGAATGGATAAAGAACATCTGTTATATGCACACTGGAATTTCATTCAGCCATAAAGAAGAATGAAATTATGTCATGCTGGAAGATGGATTAATCTTTAGAACATTAAGGGAAATAAGCAACTAAGAAAGTTAAGGGCCATATGTTTTTCTTTTGTTAAAGCTAGAGTGGAAAAAGGAAGGAAAGTTGGGAAGGGAGTCTCATCATGAAAGTTGAAGGAAGATCAGTATCATCAAGGCACCAGGGGAGGAGGTGAGGAAAAGGGAAATATTGAAATGATATTGGCAAAAGTTTACGGTTATTCTGTGTGCATGTTCAAATATGTGTCAGCAAATCCCACCATTATAGATCACTACAATGCACCAATGAAGTGTAAAAAGAAGAGTTTCACATTACATGGGACAGGCACTATTCTAGGAGGGTGCCCATTTTTTCCTATCTATAAATAACACGATCATTTACCACTGTCAAAAATCTCTACAGATTAAAATGTTCTGATCACTGCTCCACCACATAGCCTCTTCTACTTCAGGGTCCCCTTATTCTCACTGAAATCAGGGAGCCTGTTTTAACGATGCCATCTGTTAATGTCTTCCCAGGCTGCCGAGGCCAGCGGCTGCAGGTTTCACAAGGATCTGGTGCTGACTTCTGAATGCATGTCCTCGAGGCCTTGGCGAAGGCTGGTGCTCCAGGCCCTCCTCCAGATCCAGCTGTGAGGCCAGGGAAGGGGTCACATAACACGCCATCCAACACCTTATTTATTTCTGATCACAATCCTCTCCATTATTCCAGGATCATATTGGTCATTGAACTTAAGCAAACACTGAGTCCATCAACCAAAGAGAGTCTAATAGCCACTCCCCGTGGCTCAGGAAAATCATTGGCCGTAAAATTTCTGGTGATTACGTCCCTGTTACTGCATTCAAGATGATCCAGCAGTATGTCCTGACTTCTTTGGTCTAGAAGACACAAACAAATTCTACTTTATATTCTTAAGGCTCCTATTAACAAAATACAGTAAAATATTTACTTTTTATTTTGGTGTGACCCTTATACTCTCCTGGACTATATTTTATACTCTTACCTGAGGCGTTCTAGGATCAGACCCCAATTAAGAGTCTGGTGACAATGTTGGATGATGGATGAGCATCTTAAAGACAATTGGGCTGGGGATGTGGCTCAAGCAGTAGTGCGCTTGCTTGGCACGCGTACGGCCCTCGTTCGATCCTCAGCACCACATACCAACAAAGATGTTGTGTCAGCCGAGAACTAGAAAATGAATATTAAAAATTCTCTCTCTCTCTCTCTTTCTCTCTCCCCTCTCCTCTCCTCTCCTCTCCTCTCTCACTCTCTCTTTTTTTTATTTTTTATTTTATTTTTTAAAGAGAGAGAGAGAGAGAGAGAGAGAGAGAGAGAGAGAGAGAGAATGTTAGTATTTATTTTTTAGTTCTCGGCGGACACAACATCTTTGTTGGTATGTGGTGCTTAGGATCGAACCCGGGCCGCACACATGCCAGGCAAGCATGCTACCGCTTGAGCCACATCCCCAGCCCTCTCACTCTCTCTTAAAAAAAAAAAACTGCCCAGGTGGAGTCACCATAGGGTCTTCAATTTAGGGAAAGCTAGTCTCCTCGGGGGAGGAGGGGCTGCTTCTGACAGCAAAGAGGGTTAATGGAGATTTCAGGGTTCAAGGCTCTGAGATTTATCTAATTCCACTGGTATTTTGCCATTCTAATTAACAGGGTCTTAATCATTTCCCCATTAATGTCCTAATTGACATAAGAGAGACCTGGAGAAATTGTGGATTTATAATTTTTTTTGTACTTCTGCAATTTGGAGAATTGGATGTTTTATTCTGATATTAACCTTTATCAGTTTCCAGAGAGAAAATAATTCTCATGATCTGAAACTGACAAGAAGGAGGAATATAATGCTTGAACTTATCATTTTCTTTCTGTAAGTCTCCCAATCAAGTCAGTAACAGCAGTCTGTAGTCATGTTGTAATGTTCATTCCCACCCTGAAGGTCGATGGTGTTATTCCAAATCTCAGTTTTCCATAAACATTTGATTTCAGGCCACGATAACTTAAAGTCTCTGTTGGGTCATTGCACACCAGGAATTATCAGGTCTCCTTTCCCATGGGCTGTGACATCATCAACATATTCAATTTCCTCATGTCAGACATCCAACCTAACTCCACAGATCTGTTATCTAGAACCATCTCTGATGTAAACCACTATTGTGATCAGTGCCACCATGGTCAGGTAGAGATGAAGAATGACTCTTGATGTCTTAGGCTAGAGGAAGTTTACACAGAAAAAAGTTATAAAATGGTTGGTAGATCTGGAAGAAAAAAGGAAAAAAAGGCAGGTGACACCACCCCATATATGGAAACCCTAATTTCCCTGGAAATAGATGCTCATTCCATGCTACTGTGACGCACATTGAGGAACAGCTGTCTAGGAGACTGCACACACAGCTCCTGGCACCAAGGAGATTAGTTCCTGCCTCTACAGGGCTGGTTTGCTGCTGCTGCTATGGGATCCAAAAGAACCCGCTTTCTTCCTTTCCTTTCTTCCTCTCTGCCTAGTGTTTGGCTGATCTTGACAGAACCTCCTAAAATGGAGGCCTGCAGGCAGGGGACTGTGGGAAACGAGGTTCTCGTACTTTTTGTCCCTCTGGTGTGGGGAAAACACAGAAGGACAGAGATGGTGCTGAACACCCACACAAGGTGTCTGACACACTTGAACATGAAAGTGGGAAAAGGGTGTTTGTGAAAAGAGAAGAGAAAAAGGAGTCTCAGAGATTTTAAAAGCGGGAGTTGGAGTTGAAGCTCCAGATTCAGACTCTCTAACCAGGTGCCTACAAGTCCCTGGGAGGCATCTTTTTCAGATGACTGTTTACTCCAGTTTGAAGATTGGTCTAGACTTTGATCATGCAAAAAGATGCACACCCTCCAGCCCGCTTCCTTAGGGCACTCTCGACCTCGTTGCTTCTTAGGCTGTGAATGACGGGGCTCAACAGGGGGCTCACCACACAGAAGAGCACAGAGACCAGGGTGTCTATGTCCAGCCTTCTCTGGGCCTGTCATAATGAAAGTTGGCTGTTCCATAGAAGACCACCACAACAGTGAGAGGGGACGCACAGGTGGAGAAGGCCTTCCTCCTGCCCTGGGCAGAGGGAATCACCAGGATTGCCGCCATGATGAGTGAGTAGGAGCCTGCAGTGAAGAGGCAGGGGCTCAGTCCCATGGTGGCACTGACCACGTGAAGCGCAGACTCGTTGACAGAGGTGTCTGAGCAGGAGAGCTTCATGAGCAATGGGGTGTCACAGAGAAAGTGGCTGAACTGGTGGGGCCCACACAGAGTGAGTGTGATGGCCAGCACAGTGTGTGTGACCAAATTCACCAGCCCACACAGCCAAAACCCAGTCACCAGGCAAACACAGACCTTCACACTCATGTTGACTGGGTACTGAGGAGGACGGCAGGTGGCCACATAACAGTCACACTGGCCACACAGATAGTAAGACGCCTTCTGTGCCAGCACGTGTCACCAAGAAGAAGATCTGGGAAACGCAGCCCTCATAAGAAATGGCCTTCTTCTTTCAGAATAAGTTCACCAGCAGTACTGGGAGGGTGGTGGATGTTTAGCAGACGTCCAAGAAGCTCAAATTGCTGAGGAAAATGTACATTGGTGTGTGGAGAGCAGGACTGACCCTGGTGGCCACTATTATGAGCATGTTCCCCAGGAGAGTAGTCAGATAAATGACCAGAAAGAGCAGAAATAGGCAGCTCTGTAGGTTGGAGTCGTTGGAAAATCCCAAGAAGATGAATTCAGTGACAAATGATTGATTGCTCATTTCCAATGGTATCATAGCTACAAGACAGAGAAAAGGAGACCATGACGAAAATGGACTGAGAGCACCCCAAACAGGCTTGTTAATCTGCAGCAACATGGCAAATAATATTGTATACAGAAATTCCTGGACTCTGGAAAGAGACATATAGGAGTGACTTTAGAGAGAGCATAACTTCTCACAGACTTCTGCATGGGTGCTCTTTTGTAAGAATAAATGGAGACTTGGTCAAAATGCACAACCAGCTATCAACCCCTGTGTCTCATTGAATCTGCAGTATCTCCCTCCTAACACTGTGCTTCAATGTGATGAATTCTTTTTTGTATGTCTGTTATTTCAAGTAATAAGTTTTCATTGTGGAAAAATGAGGAAAATGCAGAAAGTTATTCAGAAGAATAGAACAGGTCACAAAATCAAAGCTCTCTTTTCATTCATCCCATTCTACCTCTATCTATCTTTAAAATATCCAAAGCAAAATTTTCCAATATTGTTGTACACTATTTAGTTGTTTACCTTGTAATCTTAATTTCCTAACATGAAATTAAGTTAATATCTCCCTTTTTATTAAACATAAAAACCTTCCATTCCATTTACTATCATATATATTGGAATAGAATCTTTTATACATATGTATCTGTGATCATCTCTGATTATTTCTTAAAAGTAAAATTATGAGTCACCTGCTTTTAAATACATTGATCTATTTTTTTCAGTAGAAACTTTTATTTTTTTAAGTTTTATAAGATACAAGAAGTTTTGACAAATGATATATACTTAGGTATTTTTCTTCTTTTGTATTATAAGATTTACCTCACCAAACATTACATTTCCTGAAAAAAAAATGATTGATACAATTACTGATTTTCTATCATGTTACCCATGCTAATCCGAGATCCATTGTTTTGAACTAAAATTTCTGTTTCTTTTTCAATCTTAAATGAAAAATATTATAGTAAAACAGTAGGCTTTTGGTCAAGATAGATGTGGATTGAAATCCATCTGTTGTTTACTAGATGTTGTTTGTAAAAAAGTCAGCTCATCTCTATTTTTCAGTTTGTTCCTTGCTTAGGATATTAATGATGTCTATTTCACAACTGCTGAAAAGAGTTTTGAGATAATATAAGCTATGTGTCTGGCACATTACATTTACTCAATGCCTTTTATCAAGTTAGAAAATATCTATCCATTTTTTACTAGTAGTTTTTTTTTTTTTTGGTGTATGTGTGCTGGGTTTTGAATTCAGAGCCTTATGCATACTAAGCATGCACTCTACCACTGGACTTTGCCCCTAGTTTCATTTAGTTATAGTTTTTATCATAAATAGATATTGAATTTTCTTATTTTCTCTGCATCTATTGAAATGATATTTTTTTTTTTATTTAGTCTGTTACTATGGAAATTCGGTTGATTGAATTTTTGAATATTGAACCAGCCTTGCATTCTGGGATTGATCTCAATTGACTGTAATGTTATCCTTATTCTATATGGCTGAGTTCAGTTTGTTAATATTGTTCCCTGCTTGCTTTTGTGTATTCTATTTTCGCTGTTCTCCAGAGATAATCTATTTCTTGAAGAATTCTCAGCTGTATTCTACTGTTATTTTCAGTCAATGCATGTTAGTGGACTAGTGGGAAACAGAAAAGGGATTTCTGATGTTTCCAGGAAGCCCTGCCTTAGGTACTGTAAACTCAGTCACAGGGATATGGCCTTCACAGTGACTCACTTTCTAGCAATGTGGCTGAGCCTAGTTCTTATTCCTCCCGACGTTAGACATTTCGGCCTGTTTTTTTTCATAGATGCAATGGCTTTCCTTTAAGTGTCCTAATGTAACAGTTTCTGTTACTCTTGCCCCTGAAGATTACAGCTTTTGTTCTATGCAAAAAATCAGGAAATGGGTCTGGGAAAAGTTTTGGCTGCTGTTGCTTCTTTTTGTTTCTCCACCTATCCAAGAAATGATACCGTTAAAGACACTTTCTCAGAATACTTCCCTATCTTCCTGGGAGCATTTGGTGGAATCCATGGAGAAAAAGAAAAAATACAAACATCTTATGCCTATAGCCCTCTGGGTATTTATGCTCTTAAAAGAGTCTATACTTAGTCTTGAGCAATCCATTAACTATGTTTTATTTGAGTTTTTTTTTTATAAATAAACTCCTATGTATCTAGTGGGTTCTCTCATAGTAAAAAAAAATGCCTGGATTATTTTGGTTGCTTATCTCTCCCCAGACTTAGGTTAGTTGTTTGCCTTATAACCTTCATTCATAATAAAGTCAAGTAAAGTCATTAATTTGCATTTTCTTCTGCTCTTTTTGGTTATTATAATGATGAAAACAACATGCTTTCTAGCTATTTCGATAGATACTCAAGGTGAAATTTGAAGTCTATACACTTACTTTTCAAAAATATTTAGTAATTTCTACTTTAGTTAAATATGTAGTTATTCTATTCAAAACAATCCCATTCCTAGCATATTTCCAAGGAAATTAATGCACAGTTCACAGAAATTCTTGTGTAAAAATTCATAATAATTCAAACAAATATTATGCCTTCAGCAGAAGTACAGAAGACAAATCACGGTTTATCATGCAGTGGAATAATTCAGTTACTTTAGAAACACAAATACTGGAACATTAATAACATTGACAAAATTAAAAAAAAATTTTTCTGGGTGAAAGAAGCCAGATACAAAATATATACTCTTTGTTTCCTTTAAATAAAGTTCAAAAATTAGTAAAACAGCTATAATGGTCAAGTAATAATGGTGGTCTTTTTTTTGTTTTTTTTTTTGTTTTTTTTTTGGAGCTCAGGAGTGATATCAGTTGAAGCATGAAGGAATTTTCTAAAGTGATGGAAATGTTTTATATCCTGATTTTTGGTAGTTCATATATATGTAATATATTATAAACCTGTACACTTTAGATCTGTGCATTCTTTGAGTACAAATTATAGTTCAATTTTTAAAAATAACATTATTTTAAAAATAAGTAATTAATGGGGAAGAGTTGTACCTGCCTGTAATCCCAGGTACTTGGGAGACTAAGGCAGGAGGATCATAAATTTGAAACTCTGCAAGGCCCCCCACCAAAAATAATTGAAAGGCTAGGGATATAGCTTCATGGTAGAGTGCCACTGGGTTCAATTTCAGGTACTGCAGTAAGTAAGTAAGTAAGTAAGTAAGTAAGTAAGTAAATTGATAAATAAAAGTGATAGCATTTTTTCAAGATGATTTTTAACCCAGGATTGGTTGGAACCACATCTAAATATTTTTTTAGGTCTCTAAAAAGTTAAGTATTTTCTCCCATTTTTTTGCATTTCAATACTTTTTTTTTTACCACAGTGATAGTCCAGGATATATCACATTTTACAAGTGACATCAGTTGTTTCCTGATCACGATCTGTTTGAAGAAGTGAATCTGATTGGTGAGTGCATTCGGTCTGTATCACAGATACAAAGCCTTGCTCACCATGATAGATGGGTGTGTGCATGTGTGTGTGTGTGTGTGTGTGTATGTGTGTGTGTGTGTGTGTGTGTGTGTGTGTTATTGGTTGTGGGATTGGTCTTGACTGAGAACACTGTCTTATAGTTAGTGGGATGGCAAGTTGGCATCTCAGTCAACATTGATGAAAAAAATCTCAAAGAATAGAGCAAAAATCTGCCATCTAAGGCTCAGCAAGCTCAGAACACTTGGTTATCCTAATTGCTATAAATGGAAAGACCCTCACTATTGAGCTTCTCTGAGAGCTGCATAACACTGGGGCAGTAGGAGGGAGCCCATTTCCATAGAGATGTACCCTGTTTCTATGGAGACTCCAGCTAGGCTTAAAGAGGCTGGTGAAATAGTACCAGTGGATGCTGCCAAGCCCTGGGTCATTCTGAGGACCCTGCTACTTCAGGGGAGGTGGCAGGGTATCAGCCTATGGGGCCGGGACTAGGCTCAGTGAAGCTGTGTCAGGCCTGATTTCTAAGCAAGGTACTTGGCAATAGAAACCTCGGGAAACATCCCACCCCCACCATGCCATGGGCCACCAGAGAGCACAGGTGTGTCTCTGGAAGCCAGGCTTGTGTATGAGCATGGACATCAATGATTGCAGAGTATCAACAATAGGGGACAATAAATCTCTTTCAGGTGAGTGCAGACTGAAAACAGGGACATCTGGAGGGAGATATACTGGGTTTTAGACAATCATCAGATCTCTAGGTCTAGAACACGAAGATAGACCCACTCATGAAATTGTGGGTGTGAGTCCAAGGAGCAGGGGTCGATAACTGTGAAACCTGGTTCCCCAGGTTTTAGACACACCTGTTTAGTTCAAAAGAGTGATCTGAGTGCTAAAACAAGATCAAAATGAAGTGGTCTGTATCTGAAGACGTGCTGTGTTGAACGTGGGAGAAAATCTCTGAAGCCCTCATGGAGAAGGATATAGAGAACTTTAAAGTCCTAGTTGAAGAGGACACGGTAAAGACAACAAATCAGTTTGGAAAGGCTAGCTAGCTGGTGGCATCACTCAGGAAAACAGAAATATGTGAGAAATAACAGATTAGAGGAGGCTTTGGTGGATTTGATTTGAGTAATGTTGAATGTGAGTTATCTGTGGGATAATCACGTGGAAATGCCCTTCACAGACAGCCTAGAACTGCAGGTTTGGATTTGAGAGTCATTGTCTTGAAGGCAACTGTTACAGCAAAGGGTGAATGTGAAATCCCCCAGGAGAATAGAGAAAGTAGAGAAGAATATAGAGAAAGTAGGGATTCTTGTGATACTTGGTGTTCACGAAAATTGTAGTGAAAGTTTATCCAGAAATGACTAAAAACACCACACTATCTAGGTCAATTGTAGGTATCGCTTTCTCTACATAATTTCCCTAAACAAGAGGTTACCTTATTAGCATTGATTTACAATAAATCAACTTTGAAATGGAGCTGGAAGCTAAATGTACTTGACATTTCTTATGTTATCTGTTTTCTCTATCAACTACCTGGATGAACTTCAAGTCATTTAGAAATAAGTGACATGTACTTTCTTTTAACTCCCCGTATCAAAAAGATCAATATGACAATCTCTTTTATAGGTAGATATCTAGATGTTTTAAGATAAAGAAATAAAATTCCACATAGAAGGCAGTTCCAGCAGATTTTATTATGGGAAATTAGTACATGGTCTGTGGATGTGTAAAAGGAAAAACTAAACGTAAAGGTTCAGGGATGTAAAAATACAATCTTTGAAGTTGTGCATACTGCTATTGTAAAGGTCTTAAATATAAAGGTCAGTTCAGGAGGGAGAATTTCATGGGGCATTAAAAAAATCTCCCAATGTATGTTTATATAATTTTATCTACATATAAGTTTTTTCTTTGTTTTACTGTCTAATTTATTGTAGGTCACGGGTGTGGGGTAGGGTGAAGGATGATACCCAAACAATTGTTTTTATCCTCTATGCTCTTTATTAATGTAGGGCATTAGATTTAATCATCATCATGGTCACCATTAGAATCCATTATTAACAATCATAACTCATGAATGACACTTTGTGAAACAGTATGTACTTTCTTCTTAGAATTTATATAATGCAGCATAGGAATTAGATCAACTTAATAGTAAACCCTCTGCTCTACAATAATAATAACCATAATCATCATAATCATCTAGGGCATATTTCATAGAAAAATAATTTGAGTGTGAGTCTTCTTAGATTGCTTCAATACACATAAATGCCTGACTTTAAAAACCTTGTTTAATGTAGTTTAAAAGTGGCATGTTTTCTGTAAAAATTAGATTGAATTTCGTATAATCAATTCTATCAAAACTCAGTGAATTTCTTTGAAAAGATGAATATTTACATACCTGAATCCAATCAGGATTTTTCAAATTGAGTAACGAATAGAGACATACATTAGATAAAAGTACCTAACACTTATTAAATGCCTATAAGACTTTTACATTCATTAACTTATTTGGTTTACACATCAAAGTATAAGATAACCTATTATCATCATTTTACAGGAAAAAAAATTGAAATTAATGCACAATATATTAATGCAAGTAGGGAAACATCAATGAATCCCTTTAATTTGCATATTGTACATTAATTTGTACATTTAATATGTATTAACAATTATGATTTAAGAAACAAAAAAGAAATAGACTCAGAAAATTTATCATGTAATAACTATTATTTTTAGTGATACGTTGTTACCTGATGATAATACCATATATTAGTAAACTGTCTTATTATCTTCAATGCCCAGACATTCTTGTCTTTGGTTCTAATAATTCATTGCACATGATTAATAGGCCAACACAGCTTTCATTAAAATTCCAAATCTCAGGGCCTTAAGAAGCTTAAAGTATTTAAATTTCAAAAGAAATTCGGTGCTTCAGTTAAGCACAACTAATTTTAAAATCTAAATATAAACAAAATAAAATAAATAAGTCTAGAGTCTTAAATGAAGAATTTATTTTTTGGTTGGCAATAAATGAAATGTTTTCTTGACTAAACTTAGGGATTCATTTCCTCAAGTTATCATGAAAACCCTTATGCACATCAGGGAAACAATGATTCCTATTGGATCTCAATAGCACAAGCAATGATTAAAATTTTTATATCCAATTTTCATGTTGCCCAGTAAATTGCTTAAAACACACACACACACACACACACACACACACACACACACACACACACACACACAGTACAACGTCAATTTATTCAGAAAAATATCTGAATGATTTCAGGTGCTTGTGGCAATGTGAATTTATTACTGTGAAATCTATGAGCTATCTGGCCTGGCCCAGAGTTGTCCTCATATCCTTCCATGTGGTGTGGGTGCTTGGAGCCAAGGGAAAGATCAGAGGTCATGGTGCAGAAAAGTTGGCCTCAGTCAGTGAGTTCCAAGTGTTCCCAGTGATGCTGGTCCAAGGACACACTTTAGGGGAGGCTGGGCTCTTTCACCTAACATGCAGGGATGCCCTTACCCCTAACTGGTAGGTTTAAAATCTTAACATATTCACCAGGAAAAAGCCTCCCTCCTGTCTTGGAGATTCAGCACTCAATTCAGCATTTAACATCTCTTTCAGTTCTTTTTTTTGGGGACCGGTATGTAGGGGGGCAGTTACCGGAGATTGAACTCAGGGGCTTGACCATGGAGCCACATCCCAAGCCCTATTTTATATTTTATTTAGAGAAAGGGTCTCACTGAGTTTCTTGGTGCCTTGTTTTTGCTGAGGCTGTCTTTGAACTAACTATCCTCTTGCCTCAGCCTCCTGAGCTGCTGGGTTATAGGCGTGCACCACTGTGCTAGCTCTTTCAGTTCTTTTTATTTCACCTGTGCTTTTTCTAGCATAAAGGGAAAAGGGAAGACAAATTATTACCTTTTACGATATGTCAGAGCCTTCTAGTTATAAAATTCTTCAAAATAAAAAATTCTCTTTTCCATTTAAGATTTTAAAATTTCTTTTCTTGGTAGTGGTTAGTTTCAATTCAAACAAATTTTTGTTCCTATAAAGGGTCTAATTTAGTCCTAAGCCAGATCTACTAAGAAACCCAAAGAGGATAAGATCTGATCCCTGTCCTGCTGCGCCCCTCCCCTGACTCAGGCAATGGCAAGGCCCTACTGAGGTGGATGGCACAAGGCGTCCATCCTCTGGAGGAGTGCAGTATGTTTCTGGGAATGGGCTGATTTGTTTTTGTATTCCTTTAATAAGTATAGTTTTGATTTCTCATATGACCATTAAGTATAAAGGAAAAATCATGACTTTCCCAATTAATGCAACTACTTCTAAAGCATAGATCTGTTTGCTCTAAATGCAATGATTCAGCTGTGGAGTGTAAATTGTTAATGTCTAAAGAAAAACTCCCTGTATTCCTTTCAAGGAAGTTTTTGAGAAATTAAATTAAAATCTAGAGAAGGAAAATTAATGTTAAGAAGATAGATTAGTGCTTAGTACTGGGCAACTTGTTCTTGTTCATGTGCACAATGGTTTCTGCTCTTACTTTTGTTTGATTAAAAGTAATTACAAATCAACTACTTGCCGTAACCATGGCACTGGTTCCAGTCAGTAAGTCAAGAAAGAATAGTCAAGGTATAGGCCAATAGTTTGGGACATTTGTAACTATTCTTAAAAGTTAACTAAGCATAAACAGCTCAAAGCAAAACTTGAAATGAAAGTACAGATGCTTGCTTATGCATAAGCCAAGATACATTCTTCTATTCTAATTGTAGCTACGTAATATTTTGTTTTGTTTGAATAATGATTCCTGTTTTGTAACAACAAAGTACTGTAAGCCTGCTAAAATGAAAAGTATATATGATCAACTTCACAAGTAAAGATTGGGATCAACACCTTCACTTTGGCGTATGTGTTGTTTCTCCACCCCCTCTTTCGCCGACTCCTCACCATTCGTTCGTCTCCTGAGACCCCCTGTTGGAGCTGGTCTCTGACACTGTCCTTCAACCAACTTACAATCTAAAGGAAAGATGAGCTCAATATGTGCAGGAAACTTGGTAACAATTCTATGTAATCTACAAATTATAATTATTTTCCCTTAGTGTTTCCTTGGGCAGCTCTGGGAATGGAGCACTTAATACTTGTCAAAGCCCCTTACTCCATTTTGAATATGCGATCCTCCAGGTCCTAGTTGGGGCTCTCAATTGTGTTCTAAACACTAGGGCAACACCTTGTGTAAATGTGCACTCAGTAAAGGTTTGACGAATGAAGAAGTCTGTCAAGTACATCCATGGAGCAGAGTTTTTAAAAGATTCTTTAAAGACGGTACTCTGTGGGACCTAAAGGATCTAACAGAGACTTGACAGAGGCGAGAAAACATTTCTGTTCAGTGGTTTTTGTGCAGATATCTTGCTGAGGAAAATAAAGCCTCTGTGGGCATAAGTGAGGCAGCATAGCCCAGCGGCTTCTGAGGAACTCAGTGTCTCCTGTCTCCTAAACATATCCCTTATGGAGACCATCGGCTCAGTTCCCACAGAACAAGCAGCTCTGCATCTTTCTTTCCCAATCAGTCATCTCAAAGTCAGGTGACCGAGAATGAAGTCACTTATGAGTAACCCCAAAATATAATATTTCAAAGGAGGGGGGTTGTGTATGAAGTAGATTACTCACAAGCTTCAGGGATTTATTACAGTTAATAAATTCCTTGCAACTCCCCTCCCCAAGCACACATGTGTTGTAAGATAAAGATGAAAACCCCTAGTTAGTGAATGAATACGTTTCTAAACATAACTTCTTCTACAATAATGATTTTTATTTAAACAGATATTTTGGTAGGTCTATTGTTATGCTATATTGTATCATAATGGGAATGTGTCCCTATACTTTCTCCCTAAAAATTATTCCTTTCTGTCCTGCTCATCAAAAGCAGAGGATTAACACTTAGCATTATCTATTGTTTACCATAAGTAATTTTGCACACACATCATCTCACTTAAAGAATTTAGGCATCCCAGGGATTCTGGTTATGTTTTAGGTTTTCTTCCATTACTGGAGGTATCATGCTAAATCCCTCAGGTTTTGTGACAACCTCTGAAGTTATTTCTACTCTGGCAATACAAGTAGTATTGTGGAAACTTAGACACACATAGAAAAGATGGTATGATAGGTCATTACATAAATGCCATCAAAATGGTAATGAAAATATGTACAATATTCTGTAATATGCTTTTAAGGTGTAGGTATATCCTGATTCTGGATAGTGTTTTTGAAAATTGTGATGGTAAATAAACTACTTACCAGCAACTCTCACAGAGAGGCATAGATTTCTGGTTTTGGTGTGGCCCTTGCTGCTCTCCATATTAACACCTGGGCTGCAAAGAAATCTCTTGGTAAAACTGGCTGTTGGTCTCCATTCACCACAAAACGGACCTGTTATTCTGAAAGTTGCCTGTCGCATATCTGTGGCCTCATAAAAGAGTCAAAATCCTCTGATCTCTCACAATTCATTTTCCTGTGATGTACATTTATAGAGGTCTGGGGCCGACCTGTTGGGAAAATGCATGTATCCTTTCCTCTGCAGCTGCTCTGGGACTCCTCAGTGTGCAAACACAACTCAAGGGCAAAGGCTTGAGTTCAACTGCAACAATGGAGAGCAGTTAATTCGCTGTTGTATTCATTAATGTCTTGTCAATCACCTGTTCTCAGCATGCAGCGAGAAGATCAGCGTCCTCTTTCTTCTGGAATGTGGGTGAGCAAAGTTCAGAGTGAGATTTCTGCTAAGAAGTTGTGGGTGGCTGAAACCTCAAGATTGCCTTCCATTCCTGCTAGAGAGAGTAGGGGTCATGGTGCGTGTACACTTACTGGGATGGATTTCGCACGGCATATGAAGTTTTTCCTTCATGTTACATACTTTGCCAGATGGACAGATATCAGAAGCCGCAATATTAAAAGCATCCCCAATATCTTCAGCTGATCCACTCCTGCTAAGGCCTGATCCCTTACCAAACACTGTATGACTTTGTGCTCATTAATTTTATGATCCTGCTGATGCTCATGACCTGGTGAAGAAATTGTTTGCTATGGAGTTTAAAAGTAGGGGAAAAAAAAGAGTCATCAAACAGCTCTTTCGGGCACAGATGGAGAAAAGCCAACAAGCTTGAAATTCTTGTAGTATTGTACTGCACCAAAATAATTAAAATATTAGATAAAGATGTAAGTCTCTAAAACTTAAAATTTTCCATAATAAAATGTGGTTTTCCTAATGCTTAGGAGAGAAACATTAACAGTACTCATAAAAGATCTTAGAATAATAAGCCATCAGGGAAAGCCAAAGCTAAATTACATTTGATGAAGCACTTCACACATTCCAGGGTCGTCACAATAAAAGGAATGATAATGATATGTTGTAATGGGAGTGAGGAAATCAGAAGCTTGATTCACCACTCTTAATAATAAGGTAAGCTGGTTCCACTGGTCTGAAAATGATCTGGAACTTCTTCAGAAAGTTAAATATGGAGTTAACAATCCACCTCTTCCACTCCTAACTACAAACTCAAGATAAATAAAAAAGTTATCCACCAATGATTTGTACATGAATGTTCATATAATGTTTATATTATATATAATGTTCATATTATATATACAAATCTTATTCATATTAGTCAAAAAGTGAAAATGACCAGGCAGGACTGTAATCTAGCTACTCAAGAAGCTGAGGCAAAAGGATCACAAATTCAGGGACAACCTGGGCAAATTTGCAAGACCCTGTCTCAAAACAAAATTTTTAAAAGGGATGGGCTCTGGCTTTGTGGTAGAACATTGTTTTGTGTGCAGGAGGCTCTGGGTTCAATGTGCAGTACGACACCCACACAGACACAAAGTAAAAATTACTATCCAGTGGGAAATGAACAAAAAAATGTGGTATTTTCATAAGATGGAAATCAGTCACAATAAGGAGGAATAAACTAAAATACTTATACAAGCTACAATATAACTGAAAATTGCAAACACCCTAAGTGAAAGGAGTCAGATCCAAAAGGCGTATATGTTATTACTTCATTAAAAATATCCACAGAAATTCGAGTGTATACATGGGTCTTTCCACATGTGAAGGAGAAACACAGAAATGGTGTTTATTTAAAACTTAGAATCAAGATCCATTAGGAAAATGCAAGTCAAAGTCACATTGCACATAGCACTTCACATTCACTAGTGTTCGCTAGAGCTGCAATATTGGGGGAAAGGAGATTGACTGCTTTGGGTATAGGCTTTTTTTGGAGAGAAAAGTAATAAAAATATTCTGAAATACATGTGGATTAGAGAACCCGGGTGAGGTCACAATGTGTCACATACTTAGCACAGTGTGCTTCCCCTGGTTGGAGGGGCACCACAGTGGTCATGAGACACTGTGTATGGAGAAAGCACTCTTGTAATTGCTGCTGAAGAGTTCACATATTTCTACAACTAAGACATTTCCTAGAATGAAACCATCATCTAGTTCTAATCTCACTATACAGTCTGTCTCCCAGAGAGCTTCCTCAGGACTGACCCTGGTGGCCACTATTATGAGCATGTTCCCCAGGAGAGTGGTCAGGTAAATGACCAGAAAGAGCAGGAAGAACCAGCCCTGTTGGTTGGAGTGGTTGGAAAATCCCAAGAAGATGAATTCAGTGACAAATGATTGATTGCTCATTTCCAATGTTGTCATAGCTACAAAGCAGAGAAAAAGAGACCATGATGAAAATGGACTGAGAGCACCCCAAACAGGCTTGTTAATCTGCAGCAACATGGCTAATAATATCGAATGAAAAGCAGCCTGGAGACTGATAACCTGTGGGACTGGTCTCAGGGAATCAGACCTATGGAGCCGCACACATTTGCAGGGGTGATGGTGGGTGGGAGTAACCAGAGAATTGCTAGAAGCCAACAGAAAACCATTCGACCTCATCATGGTGTGAAGTAATTTCTCACTGTCTCAGTAATCTCTGTCTCCTGTTGTCCTTTTATGTAAACATAGGATTTTTGGAGAAGTTCATTTTCATTGCAAATGTTAAGAAAAAAATTTACAAAGCAGAGTCATCATCTGCAGAAGCAGTCAGTGTTGCCTTCAGTGTTTTCCAATGTAGAGTTTTTCTCATTTTACATCAATCTTGATGTCTGTGTTCAGAAAGGCAGAAGTTAACTATTCCTGTACAATGCTGAAATTATCAGGGCCAGAGCAAAATAGAGGAAAGAAGTTGATGAAGTGGGGTTGGACTGGCTATCTTAAGTATACAGGGAAGATCAGTGAATTAGAAGGAGAAAGAGAGGGCGGAGAGGTTTGGGTAGGGAGGAAATGTGAAAGGTCTTTACACAGATCATGTTATGTGCACATGGAAGTCTACCACAGGGGACTGCACCTGTATGTATATGTAGAAAGCACTAGTCAGAAATTAACAGTTAAATGACCCAAAGAAAGATCAGTAGAGAAAGGAGAATGGAGGCGGGAAAGAGAGAGAGATGGGGGATGGGGACTGAAAAGAGTAAATCAGATTCCATGCACGTAGGATCTTTTCCAAATTAACCCAAATTCTATGTATAACTATTATGCTCTAATAAAAAATTTAAGAAGATGACATGATCCTATCAGCAAAGAGTGAGATTTGAATTCTTCTTGACCTATTTGTATACCTTTAATTTCTTCCTTTTGTCCAATGGCTCTGGAAATTTCAAAAATGAAGTTGAATAGAAGTGGTGAAAGAGGGGGCACCCTGTCTTCTTCCAGTTTTTAGAGTGAATGCTTTCAACCTTTCTCCACTTAGAATGATGCTGCCTTGGGTTTAGCATAGATAGCTTTTACAATGCTTTTACAAAGTTCTTTCTGTCTCTAGTGTTTCTACTGTTTTTACAGGTAGGGTTGCTATATTTTGTTAAGAAGCTAGCTGTGGTGTGCAAATGGGCAGGACCAGGACAGCTGGAGAATCTCAATAATCACTAGTAGACCACATTCTAGGTGAGGGCAGGCTGCAAACAGGCCATCCAGAAAGAAATGGCTTGAGCTATGAAAATGACTGAATTTGTGGATTTAGAAAACTCTTGTGTGTCCAATCCACTCATAACACCTACTCCCTTGGTCAGTCCACGGTTGCCACAGTTACCACAGGCCTGACCAGAACAACCCAGAGGGGGAGATGCACTCTGGCCTCCTTGCTTGGAGGTTTGGTCTGGGGCCAGCTGACCCATTGCTGCCTGCCTGAGATTAGGTGGGACGCCGAGGTGGAAGGGAACAAGGAGAGAAGCATCCCTAGCTCATTGCAGCCAGAAGGTTGGGGCAGGGGAGGGGACAGGAGAAGACAGTTCACAGGGGACAAGATGTGATTCCCCAGGGTATGTCCCCGGCCACATTTCACCTGCCCACACTCCTATCACTACAGTGGGCCTTTCAGATAATTAACCCACAAAATGGATGGATCCACAGATTAGGTCACAAGTCTCACAGTCTAATCATTGCACCTCTGAACACTGCTACTGTGGCTGACCCTGAACTTTTGGTGGGGGGATACCTTATTTCTAAACAATAATAGTCTCTACAGTCCATGTGCTTTGGTTAGAATACCTTCATGTAATCTGGGAGAGTAATCGGGTGCCAAAACAAGATTAAAAGGAAATATCTGGTAACTGAAGATGTGACATTTGGAGCTTGGGGAAAAGCTCTAAAGAGGAGCCCTTGGTGGAACACTTTAAAGTCCTGGTGACGAGGACACAAGAGGGCACCTGGTCTGTGGGGTAGCTGAGTGGCAGTGGTATCACTCATTAAAACATAAAAAAAATGAGAAGGTGCGTGTCTGGGGAGAGGAAAAGAGGGAAGGAGGTTGGGCCTGGAGTCTGGGTACCTGGGGGGTCTCCCCAAAAAGATTCCAGGAGGCAGCGGGACAGGTTCCCAGGAGATAGGCCTGGGAGTCATGGCTTAGAGTGACTGTGGAAGTCACAGGTGCTCACAAAGCCAAAAGAGAGCAGGGTGAGGAGAGAGGGCCTGATGCACTGTGCGGAAAAGAAGGTGTCCAGAAGGAGGCTCACCAGCTATCAGCAATCATTCTGCACCACAGTGTCAAAGCTCTGCTCTCTTTACCAGGCCTTCTGCACCCCAGTCTAAAACCTCTGCTCTCTATTACAGTTTTTCTGCACCCCAGTCTACAACCTTTGCTCCCTGCAACAATCCTTCTCCACCCCAGTCTCCATGTTCTGCTCTCTGAATCACTCGTTCTGCACCCCAGTCTCGAACATCTGCTATCTGCAACAGTCCTTCTTCATGTAAGTGTGAAAACTCTGCTCTCAGCAACAATCATTCTGCAACCCAGTCGCCAAACTCAGTTCTCTGTAACAGTCCTTCTGCACCTCAGTCTCCAAACTCTGCTCTCTATAATATCCATCTGCAAACCAGTCTCCAAACTGTGATATCTGTAACAGGCCTTCTGCATCCCAGTCTCCAACCTCTGCTCCCTGGAAGAATCCTTCTGCACTCCAGTCTCCAAGTTCTGCTCTCTGAAAGAGTCCTTCTGCACCCCACTCTCGAACATATGCTCTCTGCAATAGTCCTTCTGCACCTAAGTCTGATAACTCTGCTCTCTGCAACAATCATTCTGCAACCAAGTCTTCAAACTGTGCTCTCTGAAACAGTCCTTCTGCACCTCAGTCTCCAAACTCTGCTCTCTATAATATCCTTCTGCACACCAGTCTACAAACTGTGCTATTTGTAGCAGTCCTACTGCACCCCAATCTCCAAACTCTGCTCTCTGTAACAGGCCTTCAGCACCCCAGTCTCCAAGCTTTTCTCTCTGAAACGATCATTCTGCACCTCAGTCTCCAACCTCTGCTCTCTGCAACAGTCCATCTGCACCTCAGTCTCAAAATTCTGCTCTCTCTAAGATACTTCTGCACCCCAGTCTCCAAACTCTGCTCTCTGTAACAGTCCTTCTACACCCCAGTATCCAACCAATGCTCTCTGTAACAAACCTTCTGCACCTCAGTCTCAAAACTCTGATCTCTGCAATGGTTCTTCTGCACCACAGTCTCCAACTTCTGTTCTCTGCAACAGTCCTTCTGAACCCCAGTCTCTAACCTCTGCTCTCTGTAACAGTCCTTCTATACCTCAGTCTCCAAACTCTGCTCCCTTTAAAGGTCCTTCCGCACCCCAGTCTCCAATCTCTGCTTTGTGTATCAGTCGTTCTACAACCCAGTCTCCAACCTCTGCTCTCTGTAACAGTCTTTTTGCACCCCAATCTCAAATCTATGCTCTGTGCAACATTTTTTCTGCACCCCAGTATCCAACCTATGCTCTCTGTAACTGACCTTTTGCACCTCAGTCTCCAACCTCTGCTCTCTGCAATAATACTTCTGCACCCCAGTCTTCAAACTCTGCTCTCTGTAACAGTCCTTCTGCACCTCAGTCTCTAATCTCTGCTCTCTGTAAAATTCTTTTTGCAACTCAATCTCCAAACTCTGCTTTTTATAACAGTCCTTCTGCACCTCAGTATCCAACCTCTGCTCTCTGTAATGATCCTTCTGCACTTTAGACTCCAACCAATGCTCTCTGTAACAGGCCTTCTGCACTGCAGTCTCCAACCTCTGCTCTCTGTAACAGTTCTTCTGCTCCCCAGTCTTCAAGCTCTACTCTCTGTTACAGTCTTCCTGCACCCGAATCAAACCTCTGCACTCTGTAACAATCCTTCTGAACCCCAGTATCAAAACACTGCTCTCTTTAACAGTTCTTCTGAAGCAGAATCTCCAAACTCTTCTCTCTGTAACACTTTTTATGCAACCCAGTCTCCATCATCTGCTCTCTGTAAAAGTCCTTCTGCACCTCAGTCTCCAACCTCTGCTCTTTTTAACGATCCTACTTCACCTCAGTCTCCAATCTCTGCTCTCTGTAACCGTCCTTCTGCATCCCTTTCTCCAACATCTGCCCTCTGCAATGATCCTTTTTCTCCCCAGTCTCCAATCTCTGCTCTCTGCAATGGTCCTTCTGCACCCCAGTCTCCAAACTCTGCTCTCTGTAACAGTCCTTCTGTACCGCAGTCTCCAACCTCTTGTCTCTGTAACGGTCCTTCTCCACCCCAATTGCCAAACTCTTCTTTCTATAATAGTGCTTCTGCACCTCAGACTCCAACTTATGCTCTCTGTAACAGTCCATCTGCACCTCAGTCTGAAACCTCTGCTCTCTGCAACGATCCTTCTCTACCCCAGTCTCTGAACTGTGCTATTTGTAACAGTCCTTCTGCACCCCAGTCTCCAACCTCTGCTCTCTGTAAAACCCCTTCTGCACTCCAGTTTCTAAACTCTGCTCTCTGTAACAGGCCTTCTGCACTCCAGTCTCCAACCTCTTCTCGCTGCAACTTTCTTTCTGCACCTCAGTTTCCAACCTCTACTCTCTGCAACAGTTATTCTGCACCCCAGTCTCCAAACTCTGCTCTCTGTAAGATTCTTCTGCACCTCAGTCTAAAACCTCTGCTCTCTGTATAAGTCCATATGCATCCCAGTATCCAAACTCTGGTCTCTGTAACAGTCCTTCTATACCTCAGTATCCAAACTCTGCTCTCTGTAATGGTCCTTCCGCACCCCAGTCTCCAATCTCTGCTTTGTGTATCAGTCGTTCTACAACCCAGTCTCCAACCTCTGCTCTCTGTAACAGTCTTTTTGAACCCCAGTATCAAATCTATGCTATGTGCAACATTTTTTCTGCACCCCAGTATCCAACCTATGCTCTCTGTAACTGACCTTTTGCACCTCAGTCTCCAACCTCTGCTCTCTGCAATAATACTTCTGCACCCCAGTCTTCAAACTCTGCTCTCTGTAACAGTCCTTCTGCACCCCAGTCTCTAATCTCTGCTCTCTGTAAAATTCTTTTTGCAACTCAATCTCCAAACTCTGCTTTTTATAACAGTCCTTCTGCACCTCAGTATCCAACCTCTGCTCTCTGTAATGATCCTTCTGCACTTTAGTCTCCAACCAATGCTCTCTGTAACAGGCCTTCTGCACTGCAGTCTCCAACCTCTGCTCTCTGTAACAGTTCTTCTGCTCTCCAGTATTCAAGCTTTACTCTCTGTTACAGTCTTCCTGCACCCGAATCAAACCTCTGCACTCTGTAAAAATTCTTCTGAACCCCAGTATCAAAACTCTGCTCTCTTTAACAGTTCTTCTGAAGCAGAATCTCCAAACTCTTCTCTCTGTAACACTTTTTATGCAACCCAGTCTCCATCATCTGCTCTCTGTAAAAGTCCTTCTGCACCTCAGTCTCCAACCTCTGCTCTTTGTAAAGATCCTTCTGCACCTCAGTCTCCAATCTCTGCTCTCTGTAAGAGTCCTTCTGCATCCCTTTCTCCAACATCTGCCCTCTGCAATGATCCTTTTTCTCCCCAGGCTTCAATCTTTGCTCTCTGCAATGGTCCTTCTGCACCCCAGTCTCCAAACTCTGCTCTCTGTAACAGTCCTTCTGTACCGCAGTCTGTAACCTCTTGTCTCTGTAACGGACCTTTTCCACCCCAATTGCCAAACTCTTCTTTCTATAATAGTGCTTCTGCACCTCAGACTCCAACTTATGCTCTTTGTAACAGTCCATCTGCACCTCAGTCTGAAACCTCTGCTCTCTGCAAAGATCCTTCTGTACCCCAGTCTCTGAACTGTGCTATTTGTAACAGTCCTTCTGCACCCCAGTCTCCAACCTCTGCTCTCTGTAAAACCCCTTCTGCACTCCAGTTTCTAAACTCTGCTCTCTGTAACAGGCCTTCTGCACTCCAGTCTCCAACCTCTTCTCTCTGCAACTTTCTTTCTGCACCTCAGTTTCCAACCTCTACTCTCTGCAACAGTTATTCTGCACCCCAGTCTCCAAACTCTGCTCTCTGTAAGATTCTTCTGCACCTCAGTCTCCAACCTCTGCTTTCAGTATAATTCCATATGCATCCCAGTATCCAACCTCTGCTCTCTGTAACAATTTTAGGCAACTAAATCTCCAACTTCAGCTCTCTGCATCGGTCCTTCCGCACCTCAGTCTCCAAACTCTGTTCTCAGCAACAGTCCTTCTGCACCACAGTCTCCAAAGTCTGCTTTCTGTATCAGTTCTTCTGTACCCCAGTCTCCAACCTCTTCTCTCTGTAACAGTCGTTCTGCACCTCAGTCTACAACCTCTGCTCTCAGTAACAGTCTTTCTGCAAACTAGTCTCCAACCTCTACTCTCTGCAACATTTCTTCTGCACCCCAGTCTCCAACATGTTCTCTCTGTAACTATCCTTCTGCACCCCAGTCTGAACATCTGCTCTCTGTAAGTATCGTTCTCCACCACATTCTCCAACCTCTTCTCTCCTCAACCATTATTCCATACCTCAGTCTCCAACCTCTGCTCTCTGCAACGATACTTCTGCACCCCAGTCTTCAACCACTGGTCTTTGTAACAGTCCTTATGCAGCTCATTCTCCAACCTACTCTCTGTAAGATACTTCTGCACACCAGTATACAACATCTATTCTCTGCAATGATCCTTTAGAACCCAAGTCTCCAAACTATGCTCCCTGTAACAGTCTTTCTGTACCACAGTCTCCAAACTCTGCTCTCTGTTATGGTCCTTTTACACCACAGTCTCCAACCTCTAAATTCTGTATTAGTCTTTCTGCACCCCAGTCTCCAAACTCTGCTCTCGGTAACAGTTCTTCTACACCTCAGTCTCCAAACTCTTCACTCTGCAACAGTCCTCTTCACCCCAGTCTCCACCCTCTGCTCTCCGTAACAGTTCTTCTGCACGCCAATTTCCAAACTCTGCTCTCTGTAACACTCCTTCTGCACTCCAGTCTCTACCCTGTGATCTCTGTAACAATTCGTCTAGACAACAGTCTCCAACCTCTGCTCTCTACAACGTTCCTTCTGCTCCTCAGTCTCCAAACTCTACTCTCTGTAAAAGTCCTTCTGAACCTCAGTCTCCAAACTCTGCTCTCTGTGAGATCCTTCTGCAACAAATTCTCCAAACTCTGCTCTCTTTAACAGTCCTTCTGCACCCCATTCTCTATCCTCTGCTCTCTGTAACAGTCCTTATGCACGACATTCTCTAGCCTCTGCTCTCTGCAACAGTCCTTCTGTACTACAGTCTCCAACCTCTTCTCTCTGTAACGGTTTTTCTGCACCTCAATCTCAACCTCTGCTTTCTGTATCAGTAATTCTGCTCCCCAGTCTCCAAACTTTGCTCTCTGTATCATTCTTTCTGCACCTTAGTCACCAACCTCTGCTCTCTGCGACAATTCTTCTGCACCCTAGTCTCCAAACTCTGCTATCAGAAACAGTACTTCTGAACGCCAGAATCCAACATCTGCACTCTGAAACAGTTCTTCTATAAACCATTTTCCAACCTCTGCTCTCTATAACACTTTTCCTGTATTGCAGTCTCCGAACTCTGCTCTCTGCAACGGTCCTTCTGAAACCTAGTCTCCAACCTCTGCTTTCTGTATCAGTCCTTCTGAACCCCAGTCTCCAAACTCTGCTCTCTGTAACAGTTATTCTGTACCTCAGTCTCCAAATTCTGCTCTCTTCAACAGTCCTTCTGCACCCAAGTCTCCAATACATGCACCCTACAACAGTACTTTTTCACCCCATTCTCTCACCTCTGCTATCTGCAACAGTCCTTCTGAACCCCAGTCTCCAGCCTCTTCTCTCTGTAACAATTCTTCTGCACCTCTGTCTCCACCTCTGCTGTCTGCAATGGTCCTTCTGCACCTCAGTCTCCAAACTCTATTCTTTGTAAGAGTCCTTCTGCACTTCAAACTCCAACCTCTGCTCTCTGTAAGATCCTTCTGCTACCCAGTCTCCAAACTCTGCCCTCTGTAACAGTCATTCTGCATCCTTTCACCAATCTCTGCTCTCTATAACAGGCCTTCTGCACCGCAGTCTCCAACCTCTGTTCTCTGTAACAGTCTTTCTGAACCCCAGTCTCAAACCTCTGCTCTTTTCAAACATCCTTCTGCACCCCAGTCTCCAACCTCTGTAATCTCCAACAATCCTTCTGCACCTCAGTCTGAAAACTCGGTTCTCGGCAACAATTCTTCTGCACCCCAGTCTCCAAACTCTGCTCTCTGTAACAGTCTTGTTCTACCTCATTCTCCAACCTCTGCTCTCAGTAAGATCCTTCTGCAACCTTGTCTCCAAACTCTGCTTTCTGTAACAGTCCTTCGGCACCCCAATCTCCAACATCTGCTCTCTGCAACAGTCTTTTTAAACCCCAGTTTCCAACCTCTGGTCTCTGAAACAGTCCTTCTTCACCCCAGTATCCAAATTCTGTTCTCTGTAACAATCCTTCTGCAACTCAGTTCCCAAACTCTGACCTCTGCAATGGTCCTACAACACCCCAGTTTTAGCCTCTGCTCTCTGCAACCATCCTTCTGCACCCCAGTCTCCAACATCTGCTCTCTGCAAAAGTCATTCTGTACATCAGTCTGAAAACTCTGATATCTGCAAGGATCCTTGTGCTCCACAGTCTCTAAACCCTGCTTTCTGTAACAGTCCTTCTGCAACTCAGTCTCTAACCTCTGCTCTCTGTAACAGCCCTTCTGAACCCCAGTCTCCAACCTCTGCTCTCTGTAACATTCCTTCTCCAAGCGAGTCTCCAACCTCTGCTCTTTGCAACGGTCCTTCTGCACGACAGTCTCCAACCTCTGGTCTCGGCAACAGTCCTTCTGCACCCCCGTATCCAAACTCTGCTCTGGGTATCATTTCTTCTGCACCTCAGTCTCTATTCTCTGCTTTATGTAAGATCTTTCTGCAACAAAGTCTCCAAACACTGATCTCCATAACAGTCCTTCTTCACCCCAGTCTCCAACCACTGCTCTCTGTAACAATCCTTCTGCATACCATTCTCCAACCTCTGTTGTCTGCAAGAGTCCTTCAGGATGTCAGTCTCCAACGTTTTCTCGCTGCAAAAATCCTTCTGCACCCCAGTCTCCAACCATTGCTCTTGGGAAAATTTCTTCTGCACCTCAGGCTCCAACATCTGCTCTATGTAAGATCCTTCTGCCACCCAGTCTCCAAACTCTGCTCTCTGTAACAGTCCTTCTGCACCCCAGTCTTTAACCTCTGCTCTGTGCAACAGTTCGTCTGCACCCCACTCTCCAACCTCTGTTCTCTGTAAGATCCTTCTGCACCCCAATCTTCAAATCTGATCTCTGTTAAAGTCCTTCTTCACCCCAGTCTCCAACATCTGCTCCCTGCCACAATCCTTCTGCACCCCAGTCTCCAACTTCTGCTCTCTGCAACAGTTCTTCTTCACCCCAGTCTTTAACATCTATTCTCTGAAACAGTCCTTCTTCATCCCATTCTCCAACCTGTGCTTTCTGTATCAGTCCTTCTGCACCCCAGTCTCCAAAATGCTCTCTGTATCATTCCTTCTGCACTCCAGTCGCAAACCTCTGCTCTTTGTAACAGTCCTTCTGCATCTCAGTCTCCTACATCTGCTCTCTGCAACAGTCCTTCAGCACCCCAGATTCCAACTTCTGGTTTCTGCAACAGTCCTTCTACACCCCATTCTCCAACCTCTGGTATCTGAAACAGTCCTTCTTCACCCAAGTCTCCAAAATCTGCTCTCTGTAACAATATTTCTGTGCCTCAGTCTCCAACATCTACTCTCTGTAACAGTCCCTCTGCACCTCACTCTCCAACAACTGCTCTCTGTAAGTACCTTATGCAACCCAGACTCCAAACTCTGCCCTCTGTAACAGTCCTTGTGCACGCCTACTCCCAAATTTTTCTCCGTAACAGGCCTTCTGCACCCCAGTCTCTAAAGTCTGTTCGCTATAACAGTCCTTCTGCACCGCAGTCTCCAATCTCTGCTCTCTGTAACAGTCCTGCTGCAAACTTGTCTAAAAACTCTGCTCTCTATAACAGTCCTTCTGCACCTAAGTCTCCAAACTCTGTTCTTTGCAACACTCTTTCTGCACCCCAGTCACCACCCTCTACTCTCTGTAACAGTCTTTCTGTACTGCAGTCTCCAACCTCTCCTCACTCTAACGGTACTTTTGCACGCCAGTCTCAAACCTCTTATTTCTGTATAATTTTTTCTGATCCACGGATTCCAACATCTGCTCCCTGCAACTATCCTTCTGCACCCCAGTCTCCAACTTCTGTTCCTTGCAACAGTTCTTCTGCACCCCAGTCTTTAACATCTACTCTCTGAAAAAGTCCTTCTGCATCCCATTCTCCAACCTCTACTTTCTGTATCAGTCCTTCTGCACCCCAGTCTCCAAACTCTGCTCTCTGTAACAGTCCTCCTGTATCTCAGTCTCCAACATCTGCTCTCTATTACAGTCCTTCTGCACCCCAGTCTTCAAACTTTGCTCTCTGCAACAGTCCTTCTTCACTCCAGTCTTCAACCGCTGCTCTGAGTAACAGTCCTTCTTCATCCCAGTCTCCAACATCTGCTCTCTGCAACCGTCATTTTGCACCCTAGTCTCCAACCTCTGCTCTCTGCAACGATCCTTCTGCTGACTAATATCCAACCTCTGCTCTCTGAAATAATCTTACTGCACCCCAGTCGCCAACCTCTGCTCTCTGTAAAAATCCTTCTTCACCGCATTCTCAAAACTATGCTCTATGTAATATTCTTCTGCAACCCAGTCTCCAAACTCTGCTCTCTGTAACAGCCCTTATGTACCCAGTCTCCAACCTCTGCTCTCTGTAACAGGCCTTCTGCACCCCAGTCTCCAAACTCTGCTCTCTGTATCAGTCCTTCTGCACCCCAGTCTCCAAAGTCTGCTCTCTGTAACAGTCTTTCTGTATCTCAATCTCCTACCTCTGCTCTCTGCAACAGTTCTTCTGCACACCAGTCTCCAACATCTGCACTCTGAAACAGTTCTTCTCCACTCCAGTCTCCAACCTCTGTTCTCCATAACAGTCCTCCTGTATTGCAGTCTCCAAACTCTTCTCTCTGTGACAGTCCTTCTGAATCTCAGTCTCCTACATCTCCTCTCTGCAACAGTCCTTCAGCACCCCAGTCTCCAAATTCTTGTCCCTGCAACAGTCCTTCTACACCCCAGTCTCCAACCTCTGCTATCTGCAAGAGTCCTTCTGAACTCCAGTCTCCAAACTCTGCTCTCTGTAACAATCCTTCTGTGCCTCAATCTCCAACATCTACACTCTGTAAAAGTCCTTCTGCACCTCAGTCTCCAACATCTGCTCTCTGTAAGATCCTTCTGCAACACAGTGTCCAAACTCTGCCCTCTGTAACAGTTCTTCTGTGCCCCTTCTCTCCACTCTCCTCTGCATGACAGGCCTTCTGCACCCCAATCTTCAACCTCTGCTCTCTGTAATAGTCCTTCTGTACTGCAGTCTCAAACCTCTGTTCTCTGTATCGGTCATTCTGCACCTGAGTCTCCAAACTCTGCGTTATGTATGAGTCATTCTTCACCCAAGTCTCCAAACTCTGCTCTCTGTAACAGTCCCTCTGCACCTCAGACTTTAACCTCTCTTCTCTGCAGCAGTCCTTCTGCACCTCAATCTTCAACCTCTGGTCTCTGCAACAGTCCTTCTGCACCTAAGTGTCCTAACTTTGCTCATTGTAAGATCCTTCTGAAACCCAGTCTTCAAACTTTGCTTTCTGCAATGGTCCTTCTGCACCCCAGTCTCCAAACTCTGATCTCTACAACAGTTATTCTGCACCCCAGTCTCAAAACTCTGCTCTCTGTAACAGTCTTTCTGTACCTCAGTCTCCAATCACTGTTCTCTGCAACAGTCTTTCTACACCCCAGTATACATAATCTGCTCGCCCCAACGATCCTTCTGAACCTAAGTCTCCAACCTCCGTTTTCTACATCAGTTCTTCTGCACCCCAGTCTCCAACCTCTGCTCTCGGTAACAGTCCTTCTGTACCACAGTCTCGAACCTCTGTTCTCCGTAAGGGTCCTTATGCACCCCAGAATCCAACCTCTGCTATCTGTATCAGTCGTTTTGAACCACAGTCTCCAAACTCTGCGCTCTGTAACAGTCTTTCTGCAACTAAGTCTGCAAACTCTTCTCTCTGCAAAAGTCCTTCTGCACCACAGTCTCTGAAACAGTTCTTCCCAGTCTGTTTCAACCCAGTCTCCAACATTTGCTCTCTGCAACAGTCCTTCCCAACCCCAGTCTCCAACCACTGCTCTCTTTAACAGTCCTTCTGTACTGCATTCTCCAAACTCTGCTCTCTGTAAGGGTACTTCTGCATCCGAGTCTCCAACCTCTGCTTTCTGTATCAGTCCTTCTGCACCCCAGTCTCTAACCTCTGCTCTCTGTAACAATCCTTCTGCACCACAGTCTCCAACCTCTACTCTCTGCAACGGTCTTTCTGCACCTTAGTCTCCAAACTCTACTCTCTGTAACAGTGCTTCTGCACCTTAGTCTCCAACCTCTGTTCTCCGTAAGATTTTTCTGCAACCCAGTCTCCAAACTCTGCTCTCTGTAACAGTCCTTCTGTACCTCACTCTCCAAACTCTGCTCTCTGTAAAAGGCCTTCTGCACCCCAGTCTCCAACCTCTGCTCTCTGCAACGATCCCTCTGCACCCTAGTCTCCAACCTCTGCTCGCTGCAACAGTCCATCTTCACGCCAATCTCCAACATATGCTCTCTGCAACAGTTTTTCTGTACCTCAGTCTGAAAACTCTGTTATCTGCAATAATCTTTCTGCACCCAAGTCTCAAACCTCTGCTCTCTGTAACAGTCCTTCTGTACCTCAGTCACCAACTTCTGCTCTGTATCAATCCTGCACCCCTGTCTCCCACATGTGCTCTCTGTAACTGTCCTTCTTCACCTCAGTCTTCAACCTCTGCTCTGTATAACAGTCCTTCTGAATCTCAGTCTGGAAACTCTGCTGTCTGCAACAATCCTTCTGCATCCCAGTCTCCAACTTCTGTTGTCTGCAACGATCCTTCTGAAACTCAGTCTCCAATCTCTACTCTCTGTAACAGTCCTTCTGCACCTCAGTCTCCAAAATCTGCTCTCTGTAAAATCTTTCTGCATCCAAGTCTCTAAACTCTACCATCTGTAACAGTCCTTCTGGAGCCCTTCTCCAAACTCTGCTCTTCATAACAGGCGTTCTGCACCCAAGTCTTCAACCACTGCTCTCTTTAAGAGTCCTGCTGCACCTCGGTGTTCAAACTCTACTATCTGTAAGATCCTTCTGCAACCTTGTTTAAATACTCTTCTCTCTGTAACAGTCCTTCTGCACCTCAGTCTCCAACCTCTGTTCTTTGCAACACTCCTTCTGCACTCCAGTTGCCAACCTCTGCTCTCTGTAACAGTCGTTTTGTACCGCGTTCTCCAAACTCTGCTCTCTGTAATTGTCCTTCTGCACCCCAGTCTCCAACCTCTGCTTTCGTATCAGTCCTTCTGCTCCCCAGTCTAAAAACTCTGCTTTCTGTAAGAGTCCTTCTGAACCTCATATCCAAACTCTGCTATCTGCAACAGTCTTTATGCACCCCAGTCTCCAACCTCTGCTGTCTGCAACATTTCTTCTGTAACCCAGTCTGCAACGTGTGCTCTGTGTAAGAGTCCTTCTGCAGCCAACTCTCCACCTCTCCTCTCTGAAACGATCTTTCTGTACCTCAGTCTTAAAAATCTGCTCTCTGATTTTGTTGTTTCTTAGTGCTGCATAATACTCCATTTTGTATAGCTGCCACAATTTTTTTATCCACTCATCTATTGAAAGGCATCTAGGTTGGTTCCACAGTCTAGCTATTGTGAATTGTGCTGCTATAATCATTGATGTGGCCGTATCCGTATAGTGTGCTCTTTTAAGGTCCTCAGGGAATAGTCCAAGAAGGGCAATAGCTGGGTCAAATGGTGGATCCATTCCCAGCTTTCCCAGGAATCTCCATACTGCTTTCCAAATTGGCCTCACCATTTTGCAGTCCCACCAGCAGTGAACAAGTGTGCCCTTTTCCCCACATCCTCGCCAACACTTATTGTTGTTTGACTTCATAATGGCTGCCAATCTTACAGGAGTGAAATGGTATCTTAGGGTGCTTTTGATTTGCAAAAACGACAAAATCATAGAATTTGCAGGGAAATGGATGGCATTAGAGCAGATTATGCTAAGTGAAGGTAGCCAAGTCATAAAAAACAAATGTCAAATGTCTTCTTAGATATAAAGAGAGCCACTAAGAATAGAACAGGAAGGAAGAGCATGAGGAAAAGACTAACAGTAAACTAAGACGAATGAGGGGAGAGAAAAGAAGAGAGAAGGGAAAACATATGGAAATGGTAGGAGACCTTCAGTGATACACAAAATTATAAGAGGTTATGAGGGGCAAGGGAGTGGGGGGAAAAAGGGGGAGAGAATTGAACAACAGCAGAGGAGGTAGAGAGGGAAGATGGGAGGGTAGGTGAGGGGAGGGGGGATAGTAGGGGATAGGAAAGGTAGCAGAATACAACAGTCACTAATATACCATTATGTAAAAATGTGAGTATGTAACAGAAGTGAGTCTGTATTATGTATTTGGGGAGTTCACAACCCAATTGAGTCGAATGTATGAAAGATGATATGTCTTGATCTCTGTAATGTTTTGAACAATCAATAAAAAAAGAAGGAAAAAAAATGTTAAAATGTAAAAAAAAAAAAAATCTGCTCTCTGCAAAAATTCTTCTGTACCCCAGAATCCAACCTCTTTCTCTAAAACAGTCCTTCTCCACCTCAGTCTTCAACCTCTGCTCTCTGCAAGATTCCTTCTGCACCCCAGTCTCCAACATCTGCTCTCTAAACAATCCTTCTGCACCCCAGTCTCCAACATCTGCTCTCTGAAAAAGTCCTTCTGCACCCCATTGTCCAAACTATGCTTTAAGAATGATCCTTCTGAACCTCATTCTCCAACCTCTGCTCTCTGAAAGATCCTTCTGCACCCCAGTTTCTAAAATCTGCTCTCTGTAATATTCCTTCTCCACGTCATTCTCCAACCTCTGCTTTCTGCAATGGTCCTGCTGCACCCCAGTCTCAAATCTCTGTATTCTGCAACAGTGCTTCTGTAACCCAGTATCCAAATTCTGCTCTCTGTAATAGTCCTTCTGTACCACAGTCTCCAAACTCTGCTCTCTGTAAAGGTCCTTTTACACGCCAGTCTCCAACCTCTGCTTTCTTTATCCGTCCTTCTGCACCTCAGTATCCAACCTCTGCTCTCAGCAAAAGTCCTTCTGCACCCCATTCTCAAACTTCTGCAATCTGCAACAGTCCTTCTGAACAACAGTTTCCAAAATCTGCTCTCTGAAAAAGTCCTTGTGTACCCTAGTCTCCAACCTTTGCTCTCTGCAAAAGTCCTTCTGTACTCAAGTCTCCAACATCTGCTCTCTGCAACAGTCCTTCTGCACCTCAGTCTCAAACCTCTGCTCTCTGTAAGATCTTTTTAAACCCAGTCTAAAAACTCTGTGCTCTGTAACAGTCCTTTTGCACCCCTGTCTCGAAACTCTGCTCTCTGTAACAGGCTTTCTGCGCCCCAGTCTCCAAACTCTGCTCTCTGTAGCAGTTTTCCTGCACCCCATTCTCCAACTTCTGCTCTCTGTAACGATCCTTCTGCACCCCAGTCTCCAACATCTGCTATCTGCAACAGTCCTTCTTCACCTCAGTCTGAAAATTTTGCTCTCTGCAACAATCCTTCTGCACCCCAGACTCCAACATCTGCTCTCTTTAAGATCCTTCTGCAACCCAGTCTCCCAACTCTGCCCTCTCTAACAGTCTTTCTGCACCCCTTTTCCAAACTCTACTCTCCTTAACATGCCTTCTGCACCCCAGTCTCCAACCTCTGCTCTCTGTAACATTTCTGCTGCACCTCGGTCTACAATCTCTGCTCTCTCTAAGATCCTTCTGCAACCTTGTCTAAAAACTCTCCTCTCTGTAACAGTTATTCTGCACCCCAAATTCCAACCTCTGATGTCTGTAACAGGCCTTGCGCACCCCAATCTCCAACCTCTACTCTCTGTAACAGTCTTTTTGCACCTCGTTATCCAAGCACTTCTCTCCTCAACAGTTCGTCTGCACCCCTGTCTCCAACCTCTCTGTAAAATCCTTCTGCATCCCAGTTTTCAAACTCTGCTCTTTGTAACATTCCTTTCCAGCACAGTCTACAACCTCTGGATTCTGCACCGGTCCTGCGGCACCCCAGTCTCAAAACTCTGTTCTCTGTAGCAGTTCTTCTGCTCCCCAGTCTCCAAAATCTGCTTTCTGTAACAGTCTTTCTGTACCGCAGGTTTCAACCTCTGCTCTCTGTAACAGTCCTTCTGCACCCCAGTCTCAAACCTCTGCTTTCTGTATCAGTCCTTCTGCACCACTGTTTCCAACCTCTGCTCTCTGCAACTTTACTTCTGCACCCCATTCTCTAACCTCTGCTCTCTACTTCAGTTCTTCTGAACCACATTCTACAACATCTGCTCTCTGCAACAGTCCTTCTGTACCCTAGTCTCCAAACTCTGCTCTGTGTAACATTCCTTTTATACTGCAGCCTCCCACCTCTGCTTTCTGTAACGGTCCTTCTGCACCCCAGTCTTCAACCTCTGCTTTTTTTATTAGTAATTCTGCAACCCAGTCTCCAACATTTGCTCTCTGTAACATTCTTTCTGCAACTCAGTCTCCAACTTCTGTGATCTGCGACAGTTCTTCTGCACCACAGTCTCCAAACTCTGCACTCTGAAACAGTTCTTTTCCACTCCAGTCTCAGACCTCTTCTCTGTGCTACAGTCCTCCCGTATTGCAGTCTCAAAACTCTGCTCTCTGTAACGGTCCTCCTGCACCCCAGTCTCCAACCTCTGCTTTCTGTATCAGTCTTCTGCACCCCAGTCTCCAACATCTGCTATCTGCAACGGTCCTTCTGCACATAACTCTCCAACACCTGCTCCCTGCAACAGTCCTTCTTCACCCAAGTCTCCAACATCTGCTCTGTGTAACAGTCCTTCTGCACCCCAGTGTCCAACCTCTGCTCTCTGCAATGATCCTTCTGCATCCCAGTCTCCAACATCTGCTCTCTGCAACAGTCCTTCTGTACCCTAGTCTCCAAAATCTGCTCTCTGTAACGGTTCTTCTGCACCAGAGTCTCCAGACTCTACTCTCTGTAATAGTCCTTCTGCATCTCAGTCTCCAAATTCAGCTCTCTGCAACAGTCCTTCTGGACCCAAGTATCCAAACTCGTCTCTCTGCAACAGTCTTTCTACACCCCAGTCTTAAACCTCTTCTCTGTTTAACAGTCTTTCTGCACCCCAGTGTCCAACCTCTGCTCTCTGCAACGATCCTTCTGCATCCCAGTCTCCAACATCTGCTCTCTGCAACAGTCCTTCTGCACCCAAGTCTCCAACATCTCCTCTCAGCAACAGTCCTTCTGCGCCTCAGTCTGCGCTGTCTGCAACGATCCTTGTGTACCCCAGTCTCCAAAATATGCTGTCTGTAACAGTCTTCCTGCACCTCGGTCTACAATCTCTGCTCTCTGTAAGATCATTCTGCAACCTTGTCTCAAAACTCTGCTCTCTGTAACAGTTATTCGGAACCCCAGTATCAAACCTCAGCTCTCTACAATGATCCTTCTGCACCCCAGTCTCCAAACTCTGATTTTTTAATCAGTCCTTCTGAATACAAATCTCCAACCTCTGAACATCACTCTCCAACATCTGCTCTCTGTAAGATTTTTCTGCAAACCAGTCTCCAAACTCTGCCATCTGTTACAGTCCTTCTGGAGCTGTTCTCCAAACTCTGCTCTCCGTAAAAGGCCTTCTGCACCCCAGTCTCCAACCTCTGCTCTCTGTAACACTCCTGCTGCACCTCGGTCTACAATCTCTGCTCTTTGTAAGATCCTTCTGCAACCTTGTCTAACAACTATGCTCTCTGTAAGAGTTCTTCTGCACCCCAGTCTCCAAACTCTGCTCTCTGTAACAGGACTTTTGCATCCCAATCTCCATCCTCTACTCTCTGTAACAGTCTTTTTGCACCTCAGTCTCCAACCTCTGCTCTCTGCAACGATCCTTCTGAACCCCAGTCTCAAACGTCTCCTCTCCTCAACAGTCCTTCTGCACTCCTGTCTCCAACCTGTGCTCTCTGTAAGGTCCTCCTGCACCCCAGTTTCTAAACTCTGCTCTCTGTAACTTTCCTTCTCCAACCCAGTCTTCAACATCTGCTTTCTTCAACGGTCCTGCTGCAACCCAGTCTCCAACCTCTGTTCTCTGCAGCAGTCCTTCTACTCTCCAGTCTCCAACCTCTGCTCTCTGTAACAGTCCTTATGCACCACAGTCTCCAACCTCTGCTCTCTGTAACAGTCCTTATGTACCGCAGTCTCCAACCTCTGCTCTCTGTAACGGTCCTTCTGCAACCCAGTCTCCAAACTCTGATTTTTTAATCAGTCCTTCTGAATACAAATCTCCAACCTCTGCTCTCTGTATCTATCCTTCTGCACTCATTCTCCAACCTGTGCTTTCTGCAATAGTCCTTCTGCACACCATTCTCCAACCTTTGCTCTTTGTAACAGTCCTTCTATAACGCAGTCTCCAACCTCTGCTCTCTGTAACGGTCCTTCTGCACCAGAGTCTCAAACCTCTGCTTTCTGTATCAGTCCTTCTGCAACAGGGTTTCCAAACTCTGCTCTCTGTAACAGTCCTTCTGCACCTCTGTCTCCAACCTCTGAACTCTGCAATCTTAATTCTGCTCCTCATTCTCTAACCTCTGCTCTTTGTAACAGTTCTTCTGCACCCCATTCTCTAACCTCTGCTCTCTTCAACAGCACTTCTTAACCACAGTCTCCAACTTCTGCTCTCTGTAACGGTCCTTCTGCACCCCAGACTCAACCTCTGCTTTCTCTATCAGTAATTCTGCACCCCAGTCTCCAAACTTTGCTATCTGAAACATTCTTTCTGCACCTCAGTCTCCAACCACTGCTCTCTGCGTCAGTTCTTCTGCACCCCAGTCTTCAAACTCTGCTCTCTGCAACAGTTCTTCTGCACACCAGTATCCAACATCTGCACCTCTGAAACGCTTCTTCTCCACCCCAGTCTCCAACCTCTTCTCTCTGTAACAGTCCTCCTGTATTGCAGTCTCCAAAGTCTCCTCTCTGTAACGGTCATTCTGCACCCCAGTCTCCAAACTCTGCTTTCTTTATCAGTCCTTCTGCACCCCAGTCTCCAACATCTGCTATCTGCAACAGTCCTTCTGCACTCCAGTCTCCAACATCTGCTCTCTGCAAATGTTCTTCTGTACCTCAGTCTGAAAACTCTGCTCTCTGCAACGACCGTTCTGAATCCCAGTCTCCTACCTCTGCTCTCTGTAACAGTCCTTCTTCATCCTAGTCTCCAAACTCTTCTCTCTGCAACCATCCTTCTGCACAGCAGTGTCAAACCTCTGCTCCTTGCAACAGTTCTTCTGCACCACAGTCTCAAAACTCTGCTCTTTGTAAGATCCTTCTGCACCCCAGTCTCCAACCTCTGCTCTCTGCAGCAGTCAATTTGCACCCCAGTCTTCAACCTCTGCTCTCTGTAAGATCCATCTGAAGCCTAGTATCCAGCCTCTGCTCTCTGTAACAGTCCTTCTGCACCCCAGTCTCCAAACTCTGCTCTTTGTAACAGTCCTTCTGCACCCCAGTCTCCAACATCTGCTATCTGCCACAGTCCTTCTGCACTCCAGTCTCCAACTTCTGCTGTCTGCAACAGTTCTTCTGTACCTCAGTCTCCAAACTCTGCTCTCTGCAACGACCGTTATGCACCCCTGTCTCCTACCTTTGCTCTCTGTAACAGTCCTTCTGGACCTCAGTCTTCCAACTCTGCTCTCTGTAAGATCCTTCTGCAACCCAGTCTTTAAATCTGCACTCTGTAACAGTCCTTCTGCACAACAGTTTCCAACCTCTGCTCTCGGTACCAGGACTTCTGCCACCCAGTCTCCAAACTCTGCTCTCTGTAACAGGCCTTCTGCACCCCAGGCTCCAACCTCTTCTCTCTGCAACGATTTTTCTCCACACCAGTCTCCAGATTTTGCTCTCTGCAACAGTCCTTTGCATCCCAGTCTCCAAATTCTGCTCTCTGAAAGATCAATCTGAACCCCAGTCTCCAAACTCTGCTCTCTGTAACAGTCCTTCTGCACCCCAGTTTTCAAACTCTGCTCTCTGTAACAGTCCATCTGCAAGTCAGTCTTCAACCTCTGCTCTGTGTAACAGTCCTTCTGCACCCCAGTCTCTAAAATCTGCTCTCTGCCACAGTCCTTCTGTACCCCAGTCTTCAACATCTTCTCTCTGGAACAGTTCTTCTGCATCCCAGTCTCAAAACTCTACTCTCTGCAACGATCCTTCTGGACCCCAGTCTCCAATGTCTGCTCTCTTCAACAGTCCTCCTGCAACACAGTCTTCAAACTCTTCTCTTTGTAAGATCCTTCTGCACTCTAGTTTCCAAACTCTGTTCTCTGTAACATTCCTTCCCCACCCGAGTCTCCAACCTCTGTCCTCTGCAACAGTCCTTCTGCTCCCCAGTCCGCAAGATCTGCTTTCTGTAACAGTCCTTCTGTACCACAGTTTCCAAACTCTGCTCTATGTAACGGTCCTTCTACACCCCAGTCTCCAACCTCTGCTTTCTGTAACAGTCTGTCTGAACCATAGTCTCCAAACTCTGTTCTCTGAATCTATCCTTTTGCACCTCAGTCTCCAACCTGTGCTCTATGTAAGAGTCCTTCTGCACCCCAGTCTCCAACCTCTGCTCTCGGTAACAGTCCTATACCGCAGTCTCCAACCTCTGCTCTCTGTAAAAGTCCTTCTGCACCCCAATTTCCAAACTCTGCTACCTGTAACAGTCCTTCTGCACCTGAGTCTTCACACTCTGCTCTCTGTAACAGTCCTTCTGCACCTCAGTCGCCAACCTCTGCTCTCTGTAAGATCCTTCAGCAACCCAGTCTCCAACTCTGCTCTCTATAACAGTCCTTCTGCACCCGAGTTCCCAACATCTCTTCTCTGTAATAGGCCTTCTGCACGCCAGTCTCCAAACTCTGCTCTCTGTAGCAGACCTTCTGCACCCCAGTCTCCAACCTCTGCTCTCAGCAATGACCCTACTGCACCCCAGTCTCCAACCTCTCAATTTTGCAACAGTCCTTCTGCAACTCAGTCTCAAACTTATACTCTCTGTAAGATCCTTCTGCACCCCTGTCTCCAAGTATCCTCCTTGTAACGATCAATCTGCACCACAGTCACCAACCTCTGCTGTATGTAACAGGACTTCTACACCTCAGTATCCAACCTCTGCTCTATGTAACAGTCTTTCTGCATCCCAGTCTCCAAACACTGCTCTCTGCAAAAGTCCTTCTGTAGTGCAGTCTCCAACCTCTGCTCTCGGTAACGGTCTTTCTGCACCCCAGACTCCAACCTCTGCTTTCTGTATCAGTTCTTTTGCACTCCAGTATCCAACTTCTGCTCTTTCTAAGAGTCCTTCTGCACCTCAGTCTCCAATCTCTGCTCTCTGCAACAGTCCTTCTGCACTCCAGTCTCCAACCTCTGCTCTCTGCAACAATCCTTCTGCACCCTAGTCTCCAACCTCTGCTCTCTGCAACAGTGTTTCTGCAAGCCAGTCTCCAACCTCTGCTCTCTGCAACAGTTCTTCTGCACTCCAGTCTCCATCCTCTGCTCTCTGCAACAGTCCTTCTGCATCCCAGTTTCAAACCTCTGCTCTCTGCAACAGTCCTTCTGCACCCCAATCTCCAATCTCTCCTCTGTGCACCGATCCTTCTGGACCCCAGGCACCAACCTCTTCTCTCTGTAACAATCCTTCTGCACCACAGTCTATAAACTCTGCTCTCTGTAAGATCCTTCTGCACTTCAGTTTCCAATCTCTGCTCTCTGTAACATTCCTTCTCCAATCCATTCTTTAACATCTGCCTTCTGCATGTGTCCTGCGGCACCCCAATCTCCAACCTCTGTTATCTGCAACAGTCATTGTGCTCCCCAGTCTCCAACCTCTGCTCTTTGTAACGGTCTTTCAGCACCCCAAACTCTGCTTTCTGTATCAGTTTTATTGAACCTCAGTCTCAAACTCTGTTCTCTGTATCTATCCTTCTGCACTTCAGTCTCCAACCTGTGCTCTCTGTAACATTTCTTCTGCACCCCAGTCTCCGAACTTTGCTCTCTGTAACAGTTTTTCTATACCGCAGTCTCCAAACTCTGGTCTCTGTAATGGTCTAACTGCACCCCAATTTCCAACCTCTGCTCTCTGCAATGATCCTTCTGCACCCCAGTCTCCAAACTCTGCTCTCTGCAATGATCCTACTGCACTGGAGTCTCCAACCTCTTATCACTGCAACAGTCCTTCTGCAACTCAGTCTCCAATTTCTGCTCTCTGTTTGATCCTTCTGCACCCCTGTCTCCAAGCTCTGCTTATTTCAACTATCTTTCTGCACCCCAGAGTCCAACCTCTGCTCTATGTAACAGGATTTTGCACCTCAGTCTCCAACCTTTGCTCTCTGCAACAGTCCTTCTGCACCCCAGTCTCCAACTTCTGCTCTCTCTAAGAGTCTTTCTGCACCTCAGTATCCAACCTCTGCTCTTTGCAACATTCCTTCTGCAGCCCAGTCTCCATCCTCTGCTTTCTGAAAAAGTCCTTCTGAACCCCCGTATCCAACCTCTGTTCCCTGTAACAGTCCTTCTGCACCCCAGTCTCCAAACTCTGCTCTCTGCAACAGTCCTTCTGAACCCCAGTCTCCAACCTCTTCTCTCTGCAACAGTCTTTCTGCACCCCAGTCTGCAAACTATCCTCTCTCTAACAATCCTCCTGTCCCTCAGTCTCCAACCTCTGCTCTCTGCAAAAGTCCCTTTCCACCCCAGTCTCCAACCTCTGCTCTCTTCAACAGTCTTTCTGCACCAATGTATCCAACCTCTGCTCTCTATAAGATTCTTCTGTACTTTAGTATCCAAACTCTGCTCTCTGTAATATTTCTTCTCCACACCATTCTTTAAACTCTGCTTTTTGCAAATATCCTGAAACACCCCAGTCTCCAACCTCTGTACTCTGCAACAGTCCTTTTGCTCCCCAGTCTCCAACATCTACTCTCTGTAACTGTCCTTCTGTACCGCACTCTCCAACCTCTGCTCTCCATAACGGTCCTTGTGCACCCCAGTCTCCAAACTCTCATTTCTGTATCAGTCCTTCTGAACCCCAGTCTCAAACATCTGCTCTCTGTATCTATCCTTCTACACCTCAGTCTTCAAACTCTGCTTTCTGTTACAGTTTTTCTACACCACAGACTCCAAACTCTGTTCTTTCTTACGGTCCTTTTGCACCACAATTTCCAACCACTACTTTCTGTAACAGTCCTTCTGCACCTCAGTCTCCAAACTCTGCTCTCTGTAACAGTCCTTCTACACCTCAGTCTCCAACCTCTGCTCTCTGTAACAGTCCATCTGCACCTCAATCTGACACTTCTGCTCTCTGCACAAAACTTCTGGACCCCAGTCTCCAACCACTGCTCTCTGTAACAGTCCACTTGCACCTCACTCTCCAACCTCTGCTCTCTGTAAGATTCTTCAGGAACTCAGTCTCCAAACTCTGCTCTCTATAACAGTCCTTCTGCAACCTAGTCTCCAAACTCTCCTCTCTGTAACAGGCCTTTTGCACGCCAGTCTCAAAACTCTGCTCTCTGTAGCAGGCCTTCTGAACCCCAGTCTCCAAACTCTGCTCTCTCCAATTATACTTCTGCACCCCAGCCTCCAAACTCTGCTCTCTGCAACAGTCCTTCTGCAACTCAGTCTCAAACTTCTGCTCTCTGTAAGAACCTTCTGCACCCCTTTCTCCAAGCTCTGCTTATTTCATCGATCTTTCTGCACCCCAGTGTCCAAACTTTGCTCTATGTAACAGGATTTTGCACCTCAGTCTCCAACCTCTGCTCTCTGCAACAGTCCTTCTGCACCCCAGTCTCAAACTTCTGCTCTAAGAGTCCTTCTGCACCTCAGTCTCCGACCTCTGCTCTCTGCAACATTCTTTCTGCAGCCCAGTCTCCATCCTCTGCTCCCTGCAACAGTCATTCTGCACCCCAGTCTCCAAACTCTGCTCCCTGCAATAGTCCTTCTGCACCCCAGTTTCAAAAATCTGCTCTGTGTAAAAAGTCTTCTGCACCTCAGTCTCCAACCTCAACTCTCTGTACCAGTCCTTCTGCACATCACTCTCCAACCTCTGCTCTCTGAAGGATCCTTCTAAAACCCCGTCTCAAAACTCTGCTCTCAGTATCTATTCTGATGCACCTCAGTCTCCAAAGTCTGCTCTTTGTAAAAGTCTATCTGCACCTCAGTCTGACACCTCTGCTCTCTTCATGATCATTCTGCACCACAGTCTCTAAGCAGTGCTCTCTGTAACAGTCCACCTGCACCTCAGTCTCCAACTCTGCTCTCTGTAAGATCCTTCTGAAACTCAGTCTCCAAACTCTGCTCTCTATAAAAGTCCTTCGGCACCCCAGTCTCCAACATCTCCTCTCTGTAACAGTCCTTCTGCACTTCACTCTCAAACCTCTGCTCTCTGTAGCTCCTTCTAAAACCCAGTCTCAAACCTCTGCTCTCTGTATCTATTATTCTGCACCTCAGTCTCAAACCTCTGCTCTCTGTTACAGTTTTTCTATACCGCAGTCTCCAAACTCTGGTCCCTGTTATGGTCTTTCTGCACCCCAATTTTCAACCACTTCTTTTTGTAACAGTCCTTCTGCACCTCAGTCTCCAAACTCTGGTCTCTGTAACAGTCCTTCTACACCTCAGTCTCCAACCTCTGCTCTCTGTAACAGTCCTTCTGCACCTCAGTCTGACACCTCTTCTCTCTGCACAATCCTTCTGCACCCCAGTCTCCAAACACTGCTCTCTGTAACAGTCCACCTGCACCTAGTCTCCAAACACTGCTCTCTGTAAGATTCTTCAGCAACCCAGTCTCCAAACTCTGCTCTCTATAACAGTCCTTCTGCACCCAAGTCTCCAACATCTCCTCTCTATAACAGGCCTTCTGCACGCCAGTCTCCAAACTCATCTTTCTGTAGTAGGCCTTCTGCACCTCAGTCTCCAAAATATGCACTGTACAGTGATCCTTCTGCACCCCAGTCTCCATCCTCTGCTCTCTGCAATGATCCTACTGCACCCCAGTTACTAACACTTATCTCCGCAACAGTCTTTCTGCACCTCAGTCTCCAAATTCCTCTCTCTGTAAGATCCATCTTCATCCCTGTATCCAACCTCTGCTCTCTGCAACAGTCCTTCTGCATCCTAGGATCCAACCTCTTCTCTCTGTAACAGGACTTCTGTACCTCAGTCTCCAACTTCTGCTCTCTGCAACATTCCTTCTGCAACCCAGTCTCCAACCACTGCTCTCTAAAACAGTCTTTCTTCAGCCCAGTCTCCAAGCTCTGCTCTCTGCAACAGTCCTTCTGCACCCCAGTCTCCATCCTCTGCTCTCTGCAACAGTCCTTCTGCACCCCAGTCTCCAACCTCTACTCTCTGTAACAGTCGTTCTGCACTTCACTCGCTAACCTCTGCTCTCTCTAGTATCCTTCTAACCCAGTCTCCAAAATCTGCTCTCTGTAACAGTCCTTCTGAACACCAGTCTCCAACCTCTGCTCTCTGCAACCATCCCTCTTAACCCCAGTCTCCAACCTCTGCTCTCTGCAACAGTCCTTCTGCACCCCAGTCTCCAATAACTGCTCTCTGCAACAGTCCTTCTGCACCTCAGTCTGAAAACTCTGCTGTCTTCAATGAACATTCTGCACCCCAGTCTCCTACCTCTGCTGCCTGTAACAGTCCTTCTGCACCTCATTCTCCCAACTCTGCTCTCTGTAAAATACTTCAGCAACCCAGTCTTTAAACTCCGCACTATGCAACCGTCCTTCTGCAAAACAGTCTCCAACCTCTGCTCTCTGTAACAGGACTTCTGCAACCCAGTCTCAAAAAACTGCTCTCTGTAATTGGCATTCTGCACCGGAGTCACCAAAATCTTCCCTCTGCAACGATTCTTCTCCATAAAGTCTCCAACCTCTGCTCTCTGCAACAGTCCTTTTGCACCACAGTCTCCAACCTCTGGCTCTGTAACATCCATCTGAAGCCCACTCTCCAAACTCTTATCTCTGTAACAGTCCTTCTGCACCCCAGTAACCAAACTCTACTCTCTGTAACAGTCCTTCTGAACTTCAGTCTCCAAACTCTGCTCTCTTAAACAGTCCTTTTTCACCACATTCTCCAAACTCTGCACTTTGCAACAGTCCTTATGCACCCCAGTCTTCAACATCTGCTCTCTGAAACAGTACTTTTACACTCCAGTTTCAAAACTCTGCTTTCTGCAATGATCCTTCTTGACCCCAGTCTCCAACGTCTGCTCTCTGCAGAGTCCTTCTGCACCAGAGTCTCCAACCTCTGATCTCTGTAACAATTCTTCTGCACCTCAGTCTCCAAACTCTGTTCTCTGCAAGGGCCTTTATGCAAATCAGTCTCCAACCTCTACTCTCTGTAACAGTCCTTCTGCACCTCAGTCTGCAACCTCTGCTCGCTCTAAGATTCTTCTGCAACCCAGTCTCCAAACTCTGCTCTCTGTAACAGTGCTTCTGCACACCAGTCTCCAACCTCTGCTCTCTGCAACGATTCTTCTTCACCAAAGTCTTCTACCTATGCTGTCTGCAACAGTCCTTCTGCACCACAGTCTCCAACATCTACTCTCTGCAACAGTCCTTCTGTCCCTCAGTCTTAAAACTCTGCTCTCTGCAAAGACCCTTCTGCACCCCAGTCTTCTACTTCTTCTCTCTGTAACAGTGCTTTGCTCCTCATTCTCCTAACTCTGCTCTCAGTAAGATCCTTCTACAACCCAGTCTTTAAACTCTGTACTCTGTAACAGTCCTTCTGCACAATAGTCACCAAACTCTGCTCTCTGTAACAGGACTTCTGCAAGCCAGTCTCCAATCTCTGCTCTCTGAAACAGGACTTCTGCACCCCATTCTCCAATCTCTTCTCTCTGCAACGAGTCTTCTCCACCTTAATTTCCAAACTCTGCTTCCTGTAACAGTTTTTCTGCACCTGAGTCTCCAAAATCTGCTCTCTGTAACAGTTCTTCTACACCTCAGACTCCAACCACTGCTCTCTGTAAAAGTCCACCTTTACCTCAGTCTTAAACCTCTGCTCACCACGATTCTTCTGCACCCCAGTATACAACCACTGCTTTCTGTAACAGTCCACCTGAAGCTCAGTCTCCAACCACTGCTCTCTGTTAGATCCTTCAGCAACCCAGTCTCCAAACACTGCTCTCTGTAACAGGCCTTTTGCACGCCAGTCTCCAAACTCTGCTCTATGCAATGATCATTCTGCATGCCTGTCTCCAACCTTTGCTCTCTGCAATGATCCAACTAAACCACAGTTTCCAACCTCTCATCTCTGAAAAAGTCCTTCTGTACCTCAGTCTCCAAACTCTGCTCTCTGTAATAAGCCTTCTGCACCCCAGTGTCCAACCTCTTTTCTCTGCAATGATTCTTCTACACCGAAGTCTCCAACATCTTCTTTCTGCAACTGTCCTTTTGCACCCCAGTCTGAAAACTCTGCTCTCTATAACATCCATCTGAACACCAGTCTGCAACTGCTGCTCTCTGTAACAGTCCTTCTGCACCCCAGTCTCCAAACGCTGCTCTCTGCAACAGTCCTTCCGCACCTCAGTCTCCAAACCCTGTTCTCTGTAGCAATCTTTCTGCACCTCAGTCTCTAAAATCTGCTGTCTGCAACAGTCCTTCTCCACCCCAGTCTCCAACATCTGCTCTCTGCAACAGTCCTTTTGCATCCCAGTCTCCAAACTCTGCTCTCTGCAACGAACCTTCAGGAACCCAGTCTTCAACATCTGCTCTCTTCAACAGTCCTTCGTCAATACACTCTCCAAACTCTGCTCTCTGTAAGATCCTTCTGCACTCCAGTTTTCAAACTCTGCTCTCTGAAAAATTTCTTCTCCACCCAAGTCTCAAACCTTTATCCTCTGTAAGAGTCCTTGTGCTCCCCAGTCTCCGAGATCTGCTCTCTGTAACAGACCTTATGTACAGCAGTTTCCAAACTCTGCTCTCTGTAACGGTCCTTCTGCAACCCAGTCTCCAACCTCTGCTTTTAGAATCAGTTATTCTGAATCCGGGTATCCAACCTCTGCTCTTTGTATTTATCCTTCTGCACCTCAGTCTTCAACCTGTGCTTTCTGTAACAGTCCTTCTGCACGTCAGTCTCTAAACTCTGCTCTCTGTAACAGTCCTTCTACACCTCAGTCTCCCACCTCTTCACTCTGTAACAGTACTTCTGCAACTCAGTCTGAAACCTTTGCTCTCCACGATTCTTCTTCACCCCAGTCTCCAAACACTGCTCTCAGTAACAGTCCACCTGAACCTCAGTCTCTAACATCTGCTCTCTGTAAGTTCCTTCAGCAAACCAGTCTCCAAACTCTGCTCTCTGTAACAGTTTTTCTTCACCCCAGTCTCCAACATTTCCTCTCTGTAACAGGCCTTCTGCACTCCAGTCTCAAAACTCTGCTCTCTATAGCAGGCCTTCTGCACCCTACTCTCCATCCTCTGTTCTCTGCAACGATCCTTCTGCACCCCAGTCTCCAACCTCTGATCTCTGCAACAGTCCGTCTGCACCTCAGTCTCCAAATTCTGCTCTCTGTAAGATCTTTCTGCACCCCTGTCTCCAAACTCTGCTCTCTATAACAGTCCTTCTGCACCCCAGTCTGCAACCTCTGCTATCTGCAACAGTCCTTCTGCACCCCAGTCTCCAACCTCTCATCTCTGCAACAGTCCTTCTGCACCTCAGTCTCCAAATTCTGCTCTCTGTAAGATCTTTCTGCACCCCAGTCTCCAAACTCTGGTTTCTTTATCAGTCCTTCTGCACCCCAGTCTCCAACATCTGCTATCTTCAACAGTCCTTCTGCACTCCAGTCTCCAACATCTGCTCTCTGCAAATGTTCTTCTGCACCCCAGTCTGCAACCTATGCTCTCCGCAAGAGTCATTCTGAACCCCAGTCTCCAAACTCTGCTCTCTGCAACAGTCCTTCTGCACCCTAGTTACCAACATCTGCTCTCTGCTACAATACTTATGCACCCCAGCCTACAACCACTGCTCTCTGTAACAGTCCTCCTGTACTGCAGTATCCAACCTCTGCTCTGTAATGGTCTTTCTGCACCCCAGACTCCTATTGCTGCTTTCTGTATCAGTCCTTCTGTACCCCACTTTCCAACCTCTGCTCTCTGTAAGAGTCCTTCTGCACCTCAGTCTCCAACCTCTGATCTCTGCAACAGTCCTTCTGCAACTCAGTCTCTAAATTCTGCCATCTGTAAGATCCTTAGGCACCCCTGTATTTATCCTCTGCTCTCTGAAACTATCATTGTGCACCCGTGTCTCTAAACTCTGCTCTCTGTAACAGGACTTCCGCACCTCAGTCTTCAAACTCTGCTCTCTGCAACAGTCCTTCTGCACCCTAGTCTCCAACCTCTGCTTTCTACAACAGTCTTTCTGGTCCCTAGTTACCAACATCTGCTCTCTGCAACAGTCCTTCTGCACACCAGTCTCTAACATCTGCTCTCTGCAACAGTCATTCTGCACCTCAGTCTGAAAACTCTGCTCTCTGCAACGACCCTTCTGCACCCCAGTCTCCTAACTCTGCTCTCTGTAACAGTTCTTCTGCACCTCAGTCTCCCAACTCTGCCCTCAGTTTGATCCGTCTGCAACCCAGTCTTTAAATTCTGCACTCTGTAACAGTCCTTCTGCACAACAATCTCCAAACTTTGCTCTCTGTAACAGGACTTCTGCAACCCAGTCTCCAACCTCTGCTCTGTGTAACAGGCCTTCTGCACCCCAGTCTCCAAACTCTACTCTGTGTAACAGTCCTTTTGCACCCCAGTCTCCAAACTCTGTTCTCAGTAAGATCAATCTGAACCCAGACTCCAAACTCTGCTCTCAGTAACAGTCCTTCTGCACCCCAGTCTCCAAACTGTGCTATCTGTAACAGTCCTTCTGCACCCCAGTCTCCAAACTCTGCTTTCTACAACAGTCCTTCTGCACCCTAGTCTCCAACCTCTGCTTTCTACAACAGTCTTTCTGGACCCTAGTTACCAACATCTGCTCTCTGCAACAGTCCTTCTGCACGCCAGTCTCTAACATCTGCTCTCTGCAACAGTCATTCTGCACCTCAGTCTGAAAACCCTGCTCCCTGCAACGACCCTTCTGCACCCCAGTCTCCTAACTCTGCTCTCTGTAACAGTTCTTCTGCACCTCAGTCTCCCAACTCTGCCCTCTGTTTGATCCTTCTGCAACCCAGTCTTTAAATTCTGCACTCTGTAACAGTCCTTCTGCACAACAATCTCCAAACTTTGCTCTCTGTAACAGGACTTCTGCAACCCAGTCTCCAACCTCTGCTCTGTGTAACAGGCCTTCTGCACCCCAGTCTCCAAACTCTGCTCTGTGTAACAGTCCTTTTGCACCCCAGTCTCCAAACTCTGCTCTCAGTAAGATCAATCTGAACCCAGACTCCAAACTCTGCTCTCAGTAACAGTCCTTCTGCAACCCAGTCTCCAAACTGTGCTATCTGTAACAGTCCTTCTGCACCCCAGTCTCCAAACTCTGCTCTGTGTAACAGTCCTTCTGTACTTCATTCTGCAAACTATTCCCTCTGCAACAGTCTTTCTTCTCCTCAGTCTCCGAGCTCTGCTCTCTGTAACAGTCCTTCTGTACCACAGTGTCCATCCTCTGCTCTCTGTTTTGGTTCTTCTACACCCGTGTCTTCAAACTCTGCTTTCTGTATCAGCCTGTCTGAACCCCAGTCTCCAAACTCTGTTCTCTGTATACATCCTTCTGCACCTCAGTCTCCAACTTGTGCTCTCTGTATGAGTCCTTCTGTATCCCAGTCTCCAACCTCTGCTCTCGGTAACAGTCCTAAACCAAAGTCTCCAATCTCTGCTCTCTTTAACGGTCCTTCTGCACGCCAATTTCCAACCTCTGCTTCCTGTAACAGTCCTTCTACACCTCAGTCTCCAAACTCTGCTCTCTGTAACAGTCCTTCTCCATCTCAGTCTCCAACCTCTGCTCTCTGTAACAGTCCTTCTGCACCTCCGACTGAAACCTCTGCTCTCTGCATGATCCTTCTGCACCCCAGTCTCCAACCACTGCTCTCTGTAACAGTACACTGCACATCAGTCTCTAACCTCTGCTCTCTGTAAGATCCTCAGGCAACCCAGTCTCCAAACTCTGCTCTCTATAACAGTCCTTCTGCACCCCAGTGTCCAACCTCTCCTCTCTTTATAAGGCTTTCTTCATGCCAGTCTCTAAACTCTGCTCTCTGTAGCAGGCCTTCTGCACCACAGTCTCCAAACTCGGTTCTCTGCAAAGATCCTTCTGCATCACAATCTCCAACCTCTGCTCTCTGCAATGATCCTACTGCACCCCAATCTCCAACCTCTGATCTCTGCAACAATCCTTCTGCACCTCAGTCTCCAGCCTCTACTCTCTGTAACAGTCCTTCAGCACTTCACTCTCAAACCTCTGCTCTCTGTACATCTTTCTAAAACCCAGTCTCAAACCTCTGCTCTCTCTATCTATTATTCTGCACCTCAGTCTGCAACCTCTGCTCTCTGTTACAATTTTTCTATACTGCAGTCTTCAAACTCTGGTCTCTGTTATGGTTCTTCTGCACCAAAATTTCCAAATACTTCTTTCGGTAACAGTCCTTCTTTACCTCAGTCTCCAAACTCTGCTCTCTGTAACAGTCCTTCTACACCTCAGTCTCCAACCTCTGCTCTCTGTAACAGTCCTTCTGCACCTCAGTCTTACACCTCTGCTCTCTGCATGAACCTTCTGCACCCCAGTCTCCAAACACTGCTCTCTGTAACAGTCCACCTGCTCCTAGTCTCCAAACTCTGCTCTCTGTAAGATTCTACACCAACCTAGTCTCCAAACTCTGCTCTCTATAACAGTACTTCTGCACCTCAGGCTTTAAACTCTCCTCTCTATAACAGGCCTTCTGCACGCCAGTCTCCAAACTTTTCTTTATTTAGCAGGCCTTCTGCACCCCAGTCTCAAAATCTGCACAGTTCAACGATCTTTCTACACCCCAGTCTCCAACCTCTGCTCTCTGCAATGATCCTACTGCACCCCAGTCTACTACCTTTGATCTCCACAACAGTCCTTCTGCACCTCAGTCTCCAAATTCTTCTCTCTGTAAGATCCATCTTCACCCCAGTATCCAACCTCGGCTCTCTGCAACAGTCCTTCTGCATCCAAGACTCCAATCTCTTCTCTGTGTAACAGGACTTCCTTACCTCAGTCTCCAACCTCTGCTCTTTGCAACATTCCTTCTGCACCCAAGTCTCCAACCACTGCTCTCTAAAAGAGTCCTTCTGCAGCCCAGTCTCATACCTCTACTCTCTGTAAGAGTCGTTCTGCACTTCACTCGCTAACCTCTGCTCTCTCTAGTACCCTTCTAAAACCCAGTCTCCAAAATCTGCTCTCTGTAACAGTCCTTCTAAACACCAGTCTCCAACCTCTGCTCTCTGCAACCATCCCTCTTAACCCCAGTCTCCAACCTCGTCTCTCTGCAACAGTCCTTCTGCACCGCAGTCTCCAACAACTGCTCTCTACAACAGTCATTTTGCACCTAAGTCTGAAAACTCTGCTGTCTTCATCGAACGTTCTGCACCCTAGTCTCCTACCTCTGCTGCCTGTAACAGTCCTTCTGCACCTCATTCTCCCAACTCTGCTCTCTATAAAATACTTCTGAAACCCAGTCTCTAACTTCGGCACTCGGTTAGATCCTTCTGCACCCCTGTCTCCAAGATCTGCTATTTCCAACGATCCTTCTGCACCCCAGTCTCCAACCTCTGTTCTATGTAACAGGACTTCTGCACCTCAGTCTCCAACCTCTGCTCTCTGCAACAGTTCTTCTGCACCCCAGTCTCTAAATTCTGCTCTCTGCAACAGTCCTTTTGTACTGCATTCTCCAATCTCTACTCTCTGTAACGTTCTTTCTGCACCCGATACTAGAGTCTCTGCTTTCTGCAACAGGCCTTCTGCACACCAGTCTCCAACATCTGCTCTCTGAAACAGTCCTTCTGCACTTCAGTCTCCAACCTCTGCTCTCTGCAACAGTCCTTCTGCACCCCAGTCTCCAAACTCTGCTCTCTGTAACAATCTTTCTGCACCTCAGTCTGCAAACTCTATTCTCTGCAACGGTCTTTCTGCACCTCAGTCTCCAACCTATACTCTCTGTAACAGTACTTCTTCACTTCAGTCTCCAACCTCCACTCTCTGTGGGATCCTTCGCCAACCCAGTCTCCCAACACTGCTCTCTGTAGCATTCCTTCTGCACACCAGTCTTCAATCTCTTCTCTCTGCAACCATTATTCTTAACACCCAGTCTCCAACATCTGGTCTCTGCAACAGTCCTTCTGCACCACAGTCTGAAAACTCTGGTGTCTGAAACGAACCTCCTACACCCCAGTCTCCTGCCTCTGCTGTCTGTTAAAATCCTTCTGCACCTCAGTCTCCGAACTCTGCTCTCTCTAAGATCCATCTGAACCCCAGTTTCCAACATCTGCTCTCTATAACAGTCCTTCTGCACCTCAGTCTCCAACTTTTGTTCTCTGCAACAGCATTCTGCATCCCAGTCTGCAAACTCTGCTCTCTGCAAAGATCTTTCTGGACCCCAGTCTCCAACGTCTACTCTCTGCAACAGTCTTTCTGCACCAGAGTCTCCAACCTCTGCTCTCTGTAAGATCTTTCTGCACTCCAGTTTCCAAACTCTGCTCTTTCTAACATTCCTTCTCCACCCTAGTCACCAACCTCAGCTTTCTGCAATGGTTCTGCGGCACCCCAGTCTCCGAACTCTGCCCTCTGCAACAGTCCTTCTGCTCCCCAGTCTATAATATCTGCTCTCTATAACAGTCCTTCTGTACCGCATTCTGCTCTTTGCAATGGTCCTTCTGCACCCCAGTCTCCAACCTCTGCGTTCTGTATCATTCCTTCTGAACCCCAGTCTCCAACCTCTGCTCTCTGTGTCTATCCTTCTTCACCTCAGTCTCCAACCTGTGCTTTCTGTAACAGTCTTTCTGAACCCAAGTCTCCCACCTCTGCTCTTTGTTACAGTACTTCTATACCATAGTCTCCAACCTCTGCTCTCTGTAACGGTCTTTCTGCACCCCAATTTACGACCTCTGCTTTCTGTAACAGTCCAACTGCACCTAAGTCTGAAACCTCTGCTCTTCACGATCCTTCTGCACCCCAGTCTCCAACCACTGCTCTCTGTAACAGTCCACCTGTACCTTAGTCTCCAACCTCTGCTCTCTGTAAGATCCTTCAGCAACCCAGTCTTTAAAATCTGCTCTCTTTACCAGTCCTTCTGCACCCCAGTCTCCAACCTCTCCTCTCTGTAACAGGCCTTCTGCACGCAAGTCTCTAACCTCTGCTCTCTGCAACAATCCTTCTGCACCCCAGTGTTTAAACTCTGCTCTCTGCAATGATCCTACTGCACCTCAGTCTCCAACCTCTGATCTCTACAACAGTCCTTCTGCACATCAGTCTCCAAATTCTGCTCACTGTAAGATCCTACTGCACCACTCTCCCCAACCTCTGCTCTCTGTAACAGTTCTTCTGCACCCCAGTCTCCAAACTCTGCTCTCCGCAACAGTTCTTCTGCACCCCAGTCTCAAAACTCTGCTCTCTGCAACAGTCCTTCGGCACCCTAGTTACCAACATCAGCTCTCTTTTACAGTCCTTCTCCACCCCAGTTTCCAAACTCTGCTCTCTGTAACAGTTTTCCTGTACTGCAGAATCAAACCTCTGCTCTCTGTAACAGTCTTTCTGCACCCCAGACTCCAAACTCTGCTTTCTGTATCACTCCTTCTGCACCCCAGTCTCCAACCTCTGCTCTCTATTACAGTCCTTCTGCACCCCAGTTTCCAAAGTCCGCTATCTTCAACAGTCCATCTGCACCCCAGTCTCCAACCTCTGCTCTCTGTAACAATTCTTCTGCACCTCAGTCTCCAAACTCTGTACTCTGCAACGTTACTTTTGCAACTTAGTCTCCAACATCTACTCTCTGTAACAGTCTTTCTGAACCTGATTTTTTAACCTCTGCTCTCTGTAAGATCCTTCTCCAAACCAGTCTCCAAACTCTGATCTCTGTAACAGTCCTTCTGCACACCAGTCTTCAACCTCTGCTCTCTGCACCGATCCTTCTTCACCCCAGTCTCCAACCTCTGCTCTCTGCAACAATCCTTTTGCACACCAGTCTCCAACATCTGCTGTCTGCAAGAGTCCTTCAGCAACTTAGTCTAAAAACTCTTCCCTCTGAAACGATCCTTCTGCACCTCAGTCTCCTACCTCTGCTTTCTGTAAGACCCTTCTGCAACCTAGTCTCCAAACTCTGCTCTCTATAACAGGATTTTTGCAACCCAGTCTTGAATCTGCTCTCTGTACCAGGCCTTCAGAACCCTAGTCTCCAACCACTTCTCTCTGCCATAATTTTTCTCCACCCTAGTCTCCAACCTCTGCTCTCGGCAACAGTCCTTCTGCAACCTAGTCACGTACCTCTGCTCTCTGTAAGATCCTTATGCACTCCAGTCTCAAACCTCTTCTCTCTGCAACGATTCTTCTCCATCCCAGTCTCCATCATCTGCTCTCTGCAACGTTCCTTTTGCACCCCAGTCTTCAAACTCTGCTCTCTGTAACAGTCCTTCTGCATACCAGTCTCCAAACTCTGCTCTCTGTAACTGTCCTTCTTCACCTCAGTCTCCGAACTCTTCTCTCTGTAACATTCCATCTGCACCCCAGTCTCTAAAATCTGCTTTCTGCAATGATCCTTCTGGACCCCAGTCTCCAACTTCTGCTCTGTGCAACAGTCCTTCTGCATTACAGTCTCCAGACTCTGCTGTCTGTAAGATCCTTCTGCACTCCAGTTTCCAAACTCTGCTCTCTGTAACATACCTTCTCCACCCCAGTCTTCAACGTCTGTCCTCTGCAACAGTCCTGCTGCTCCGCAGTCTCCGAGATCTGTTGTGTGTAACAGTCCTTCTCTACAGAAGTCTCCAAACTCTTCTCTCTATAAGGGTCCTTCTACACCCCAATTTCCAACCTCTGATTTCTGTAACAGTCCTTCTCCACCTCAGTCTCCAAACTCTGCTCTCTGTAACACTCCTTCTACACCTCAGTCTCCAACCTGTCCTCTCTGTAACATTCTTTCTGCACCCCAGTCTCCGACCTCTGCTCTCTGCATTGGTACCTCTTAACCCCAGTCTCCAACCTTGTTCTCTAGAATAGTCGTTCTGTACTGCAGTCTCCAACCTCTGTTCTCTGTAAGGGTCCTTCTGCAACCCAGTCTCCCACCTCTACTTTCTATATCAGTCCTTCTGCACCACAGTCTCCAAACTCTGCTCTCTGTAACTGTCATTCTGCACCTCACTCTGGAACCTCTGCTCTCTGAAACACTCCTTCTGCAACCGGTATTCAAACTCTGCTCTCTGCGAGAGTCCTTCTGCATCCCCGTCTCCATCCTCTGCTCTCTGCAACAGTCCTTCTCCACCCCAGTCTCCAACCTCTGCTCTCTGTAAGGGGCCTTCTGCAACCCAGTCTCCAAACTCTGCTTTCTGTATCAGTTTTTCTGCAACCCAGTCTCCAACCTGTGCTCTCTGTATTAGTCTTTCTGCACCTCATACTCCAACCTCTGCTCTCTGCTACAGTCCTTCAGTGCCCCAATCTCCAACCTCTTCTCTCAGCAACAGTCCTTCTGCATCTCAGTTTTAACACTCTGCTCTCTGTATGATCCTTCTGAAAACCAATTTCTAACCTCTACTTTGTGCAATGGTCCTTCTGTAAACCAATCTCCAACCTCTGTTCTCTACAACAGTCATTCTGCACACCAGTCTCCAACGTCTGCTCTCTGTAAGAGTCTTTAAGTCTCCAATCTCTGTTCTCAGGGTTCTTCTGCACCCTAGTCTTAAACCTCTGTTTCTGTATCAGTCCTTCTACCCTGCAGTCTCTAAACACTGCTCTCTCCAATGATAATTCTGCACCTCAGTCTCCAACCTCTGCTCTCAGTAAGATTCTTTTAAAACCAAGTCTCCAAACTACGATCTCTGTAACTGTCCTTCTGCACCCCAGTCTTCAAGAACTGCTCTCTGTAAAAGGCCTTCATAACCCCAGTCTCCAACCTCTGCTGTATGTAACAGGCCTTTTGCCCTCAGTCTCCAAACTCTTCTCTCTTCAATGATCCTTCTCCACCCCAGTCTCCAACCACTGCTATCAGCAACAGTCCTTCTGCACCCCAGTCTCCAACCTATGCTCCCTGTAAGATCTTTCTGCACACCTGTCTCCAACCTCTGCTCTCTGTAACACTCCTCTGTACCACAGTCTCCAAGTTCTTCTCTCTCTAATGGTCCTTCTGCACCTCAGTTTCCAACATCTGCTCTCTGGAACACTCCTTCTGCATCCCAGTCTCCTAACTTTGCTCTCTGCAACAGTTTCTTTGCACCTCAGTCTCAAACTGTGCTCTCAGGAAAAGTCCTTCTGCACCACAGTCTCCAACCTCTGCTCTAACAATTTTTCTGAACCCCAGTCTCCAAACTCTGCTCTCTGCAATGATCCTTCTGCACTCCATTCTCCAAAGTCTGCTCTCTGTAACAGCCCTTCTGCACCCCAGTATTCAAAATCTGCTTTCTGTAACAGTCTTCTGCATCTGAGTCTCCATCCTCTGCTCAATGCAACAATACTTCTTCACCCAAGTCTCCAACGTCTGCTCTCTGTAAAAGTTCTTTTGTATCCCAGTCTCCGATCTCTGCTCTCTGTAACGGTCCTTTGCCACCCCAGTCTCCAACCTCTGCTTTCTGTATCAGTCCTGCACCCCAGTCTCCAACCTCTGCTCTCTGTAAGAGTCCTTCTGAACCTCAGTCTCTATCCTTGCTCTCTGCAACAGTCCTTTTGCAACCCAGTCTCCAACTACTGCTCTCTGCAACAATCCTTCTGCACCCCAGTATCCCACGTCTGCTCTCTACAACAGTCCTTCTGAATCCCAGTCTCCAACCTCTGCTCTCTGTAAGATCCTTCTGCACCCCAGTCTCCAACCTCTGCTATCTTCAATGTTCTTTCGGCACCTCAGTCGCCAAACTCAGCTCTCTGTAATGGTCCTTCCGCAACCGAGTCTCTAAACTCTCCTTTCTGTATCAGTCCTTCTGCACCTCAGTCTCCAAACTCTGCTCTCTTTAACAGTCCTTCTGCACCTCAGTCTTCAACCTCTGCTCTCTGCAATTGTCATTCTTCAGGTCAGTCTTCAAACTCAAATCTGTAACAGTTATTCTGCATCTCAGTCTCCAAACTCTACTCTCTCTAAGATCCTTTTGCAAACAAATCTCCAAACTCTGCTCTCTGTAACAGTCCTTCTGCACTGCTTCTCCAAACTCTGCTCTTTGTAACAGGCTTTCTGCACTCCAGTATCCAATATTTACTCTCTGGAACAGTCCATATGCACACAAGTCTCCAACCTCTGCTCTCTGCCACAGTCATTATAAACCCCAGTCTTCAACATCTGCTCTCTACATTAGTCTTTCTGCATCTCAGTCTGAAAACTCTGCTCTCTGCCACGATTCTTCTCCACCCCTGTCTCCAACCTGTGTTCTCTGCAACAGTCTTTCTGCACCGCAGTCTCCAAACTCTGCTCTCTGTAACAGTCCTTCTGTACCACAGTCTCCAACCTCTCTTCTCTGTAATGCTCCTTCTACACCCCAGTCTCCAAACTCTGCTTTCTGTATCAGTCCTTCTGAACCACAGTCTCCAACATTTGCTCTATGCAACAGTCTTTCTGCAACCCAGTTTCCAACCCCTGCTGTCTGCAAGAATCATTCTGCACCCCAGTCTCCAACATCTTTTTTCTGTATCAGTCCTAAACCACCATCTCCAAAATCTGCTCTCAGTAACAGTCCTTCTGCACCTCAGTCTCCAAACTCTGCTCTCTGCAACAGTCCTTCTACACCCCAGTGTCCAACCTCTGCTCTCTGCAACAATCCTTCTCCACCCCAGTCTCCAACGTCTGCTCTCTATCACAGTCCTTCTGCATCTCAGACTCCAACCTCTGCTCACTTTAAGATTCTTCTGCATCCCAGTCTCCAACCTCTGCTCTCTTTAACGATACTTCTGCACCCCAGTCTCTAAGCTCTGTTCTCTGCATCAGTCCTTCTGCACTATAGTCTCCAACATCTACTCTCTGCAACAGTTCTCTTCCATCCCTGTCTCCAAACTCTGCTCTCTATAACAGTCCTCCTGTACTGCAGTCTCCAACCACTGCTCTCCATAAGGGGCCTTCTGGATCCCAATCTCCTACCTCTCCTAACTGCAACAGTCCTTCTACACCCCAGTCTAAAACCTCTTCTTTCTGCAACAGTCCTTCTGCATCCCAGTCTCCAAGCTCTGCTCTCTGCTACGATTCTTCTGCAACTCAGTCTCCAAACTCTACTCTTTTAACAGTGCTTCTGCACCTCAGTCTGCAACCTCAACTCTCTGTAAGATCCTTCTGCAACCCAATCTTCAAATTCTGCTCTCTGTAACAGTCCTCGTGCACCCCAGTCTCAAAGCTCTGCTCTCTGTAACAGGCTTTATTCACCATAGTCTCCAACCTCTGCTCTCTGGAACAATCCATCTGCATCCTGTCTCCAACCTATGCTCGCTGCAACAGTCCATGTGCACCCAGTCTCCAACATCTGCTCTTTGCAACAGATTTTCTGTACCTCAGTCTGAAAACTCTGCTCTCTGCAACAATCCTTCTGCACCCCAGTCTCCAAACTCTGCTCTCTGGAACAGTCCTTCTGTACATCAGTCTCCAACCTCTGCTTTCTGTAAGACCCTGTTAAACCCAATCTGCAAACACTGCTCACTGAAACACTCCTTTTGCACCCCAGTCTCCAATCTCTGCTCTCTGTAACAGGCCTTCTGCACCCCAGTCTCCAACCACTGCTCTCTGTAAGAGGCATTCTTCACACCAGTCTCCAACAGCTACTCTCTGTAATGATGTTTGTACCCCCCAGTCTCCAACCACTTCTCTCTGCAACAGTCCTTTTGCACCCCAGTCTCCAACCTCTGCTCTGTGTAAGATTTTTCTGCACACAAGTCTCCAACCTCTGCTCGCTGTAACATTCCTCTGAAACCCAGTCTCCAAACTCTGCTCTCTGTAACAATAATTCTGGACATCAGTCTCCAACCTCTGCTCTCTGCAAAGGTGCATCTGAAACCTAGTCTCCAATCTCTGTTCTCTGCAACATTCGTTCTGTACCCCAGTCTTTAATCTCTGTTCTCTATAGCAGTCCTTCTGTACCGGAGTCTCCAACCTCTGCTCTCTTTATCCGTCCTTCTGCACCCCAGTCTCCAACATCTGCTTTCTCTATAAGTCCTCTTGCACCCCAGTCTCCAAACTCTGCTCTCTTTAACAGTCTTTGTGCACCTCAGTCTCCAACCTCTTGTTTCTGCAACAGTCCTCCTGCACCCCCGTCTCCACACTCTGCTCGCTGCAACATTACTTCTGCACCCGAGTCTCAAACCTCTTCTCTCTGTAACGATGCTTCTGCACCCCAGTGTCTAATCTCTGCTCTCTGAAATGATCTTTTCGCACCACAGTCTCCAACTTCTGCTCTCTGCAATGATCCTTTTGCACTCCAGTATCAAACATCTGCACTCTGTAACAGTCCTTCTACACCTCAGTCTCCAAACTCTGCTCTCTGCAACAGTCTTTTTGCACCCCAATCTTCAACATCTGCTCTCTTCAACAGTCCTTCCATACCCCAGTCTCCAACCTCTGCTCTCTTAAACAGTCATTCTGAACCCCACTCTCCAACATCTGCTCTCTGTAACAGTCCTTCTGCTCCTCAGTACCAAACTCTGCTCTCTGTAACAGGCCTTCTTTACACCAGTCTCCAAACTCTGCTCTACGTAAGAGTCCTTCTGCACCCCAGTCATCAATCTCTACTCTCTGCAACAAGCCTTCTGCACATCAGTCTTTAACCTCTGCTCCAAGCAATGGTCCTTATGCACCCCAGTTTCCAAACTCTGCTCTCTGCAAGAGTCCTTATGTACCCCTGTCCCCAACCTCAGCTCTCTGAAAGATATTTTTGTACCCAAGTATCCAAACTCTACTCTCTGAAACAGTCCTTCTGCACCCCAGTCTCCAACCTATGCTCTCTGTAACAATCCTTCTGCACATTATTCTTTATCCCCTGCTCTCAACAATGGTCCTTATGCACCCCAGTCTCCAACTTCTGTTCTTTGAAACAGTCCTTCTGCACCACAGTCTGCATCATCTGCTCTCTGTAACAGTTCTTCTGTTCTACAGTCTCCAACCACTGCTCTCTGTAACGTTCCTTTTGTACCCCAGTATCTCACCTCTGCTTTCGGTATCAGTCCTTCTGCACCCCAGCCTCCAACCTCTGCTCTCTGTAACATTCCTTCTGCACCTCAGTCTCCAATCTCTGCTATCTGTATCAGTCCTTCTGCACCCCTGTTTCCAAACTCTGCTCTCTGAAACAGTCCTTCTACAACCCAGTCTCCAACCTCTGCTCTCTGGAAGATAGTTCTGTACAGAAGTTTCAAAACTCTGCTCTCTGTAACATTTCTTCTGCACCCCAGTCTCCAACCTCTGCTCTCTGCAATGGTTCCTCTGCACCCCAGTCTCCAACCTTATTCTCAACAACAGTTGTTCTGTACCGCAGTCTTCAACCACTGTTCTCTGTAAGGGTCCTTCTTCACCCCAGTCTTTAAACTCTGCTTTCTGTATCAGTGCTTCTGCACCACATTCTCCAAACTCTGCTCTCTGTAACAGTCCGTATGCACCTCACTCTGCAACCTCTGCTCTCAGCAACAATCCTTCTTCACCCCAGTCTTTAACCTCTGCTCTCTGTAACAGTCCTTCTGTACTGGAGTCTCCAACCTCTGCTCTCTGTAACGGTCCTTCTTCACCCATGTCTCTAAACTCTGATTTCTGTATCAGTCCTACTGCACCCCAGACTCCAGCCTCTGCTATCTGCAACAGTCTTCTGCACCTAATTCTACTCTCTTTAAAAGTTTTTCTGCACCCATGTCTCTAACACCTTCTCCCTGCAACAGTCCTTCTTCACCCCAGTTTCAATGTCTGGTATCTGCAACAGTCCTTCGGCACCCCAGTCTCCAAACTCTGATCTCTGTAATAGTCCTTCTGCACCAAAGACTCTAAATTCTACTCTCTGCAACAGTCCTTCTGCACCCAAGTCTCCAAAATCTGCTCTCTGCAACAGTCCTTCTACACCCCAGTCTTCAACCTCTGCTCTGTGTAACAGTCCTTCTGCACCCCAGTCTCCAACCTCTGCTCTCTGTAACAGTCTTTCTGCACCATATTCTCCAACCTCTGCTCTCTGTTACAGTCTTTGTATACAGCAGTCTCCAACCTCTGCTCTCTGTAACGTTCCCTGTGCACCCCAATTCCCAACCTTTGTTTCTGTAACAGTCCTTCTGCACCTCAGTCACCAAACTCTGCTCTCTGTAACCGTCCTTCTGCACCTCAGTCTCCATCTTTTGCTCTTAGTAACAGTCCTTCTGCACCTCAGGCTGTAACCTCTATTCTCTGCACGATCCTTCTGCATTCCAGTCTCCAACCACTGCTCTCTGTAACAGTCGTCCTGCACCTCAGTCACCAAACTTTGCTCTCTGTTAGATCCTTCTGCAACCCAGCCTCAAAACTCTGCTCTCTATAACAGTCCTTCTGCAACCCAGCCTCAAAAGTCTGTTCTCTATAACAGTCCTTCTGCATCCCAGTCTCCAACCTCTGCTCTCTGTAGCAGGCATTCTGCACCCCAGTCTCCAAACTCTGCTCTCTGAAACAGTCCTTCTACACTCCAGTCTCCAACCTCTGCTCCCTTTAATGGTCCATCTGAACCGCAGGCTTCCACCTCAGCTTTCTGCATCATAATTCTTCACCCCAATATCCGACGTCTTCTCTGTGTAACAGTTCTTCTGCATCTCAGTCTCCAAACTCAGCTCTCTCCAAAGTCCTTCTGAACCCCAGTCTCCAACCTCTGCTCTCTGAAACGTTCCTTTTGCACCCCAGTCTCAAAACTCTGCTCTCTGTAAGATCCATCTGAACCCCAGTCTCCCACCTCTGCTCTCTGTAACAATCCTTATGCAACCCAGTCTCCACCTCTGCTCTCTGCAAGGATTCTTCTGCAACTCCGTCTCCAACTTCTGCTGTCTTAAACGATCCTTCTGCACCTCACTCTTCAAACTCTGCTCTCTGTAACAGTTTTTGTGCACCTCAGTCTCCAACCTCTGATCTCTGCAACCGTCCTTATGCACCCCAATCTCCAACCTCTGCTCTCTTCAACGATCCTTCTGCACCCCAGTCTCCAATGTCTCCTCTCTTTAACACTCCTTCTGCACCCAGGTATCCAAACTTTGTTCTCTGTAAGGTCCTTCTACACTCCAGTTTCCAAACTCTGCTCTCTGTAACATTCCTTCTCCAACACACTCTCCAACGTCTGCTTTCTTAAACGGTCCTGCGGCAACCCAGTCTCCAACCTCTGTTCTCTGAAACAGTCCTTCTGCTCCCAAATTTCCAATCTCTGCTCTCTGTAACAGTCCTTCTGTACAGCAGTTTCCAAATTCTGCACTCTAGTCTTTAACCTCTGCTTTCTGTATCAGACCATCTGGACCACAGTCTCCAAACTCTGCTCTCTGTTAAAGGCCTTCTGTATCTCAGTCTCCAAACTCTGCTTTTTGTAATATCCTTCTGCAACCAAGTCTCCAAACTCTGCTGTCCGTAACAGTCCTTCTGCACACCTGTCTCCAACCTCTGCTCTCTGCAACAATCCATCTTCAACCCAGTCTCCAACCACTGCTCTTTGCAACAGTCATTCTGAACCCCAGTCTCCAACATCTGCTCTCTACACCAGTCCTTCTGCACCTCAATCTGAATACTCTGCTCTCTGCAACGATCCTTGTGCACCCCAGTCTCCAAACTCTGCTTTCTGTAACAGTCCTTCTGCACCTCAGTCTCCAACTTCTGCTCTCTGCAACAGTTCTTCTGCACCCCAGTTTTTAACATCTACTCTCTGAAATAGTCCTTCTACACCCCTGTCCAAATGCAGAAGAATGAGACCTGAACTATCGCTCACCCTGCAAAAAATCGACTCAAAATGCATTAAAGACCCAGGCACTAGACCAGAAATTATGCAGTTTCTATGAAAAAACAAAGTCAATACTCCAACCTATTGGCAGAGGTAATGACTTTCTCAATAGGATGCCAAAGCTCAGGAGATAATACGAAAAGTTAGCTAATAGGATGGCATCAAATTAAGAAGGTTCTGCACAGCAAAGGAGACAATTAGAATATGAAGACAGAACCTACGGAAAGGGAGAAAATCTTTATGACTTGCTCTTCTAAAAGAGGATGAATATTCAGAATATTAATAAAGAACTCAAAAAACTTAACATAAAACCCACAATTATTAAATAACCCAATTATCAAATAACACAATTACCAAATGGTAAACTAAATGAACTAAACAGACACGTCTTAGAAGAAAATATGTGAGTGGCCAACAAATATATGAAAATACTTGCAAGTCAAGACTACCCTGAGATTTCATCTCACTTCAGTGACAAAGGCAACCACCAAGAATACAAACAAAAACCAGTGTGACAAGGAGAGAAAGGAGCACTCTCACCCTGATGGTGGGCATGTAAATCAGCACAACCACCACGGAAATCGGGATGGAGGCTCCTCAGGAGTAGCCCTGGACCACCCTGCGACCCAGCTCTACCTCTGCTTGGTATTCATCACACCAGATCAAAGTCAGCATACTATAACGACACATACATGCCCATGAACCAGCCGAGGTGACATCAGTGGACGAATGGATAAAGAACATCTGGTATATGCACACTGGAATTTCATTCAGCCATAAAGAAGAACAAAATAATGTCATGCTGGAAATGGATAGATCTTCAGAACATTAAGGGAAATAAGCAACTCAGAAAGTTAAAGGCCGTATGTTTTTCCTCTGTTAAAGCTAGAAGGGGAAAAGGAAGGAAAGTTGGGAAGGGAGTCTCATCATGAAAGTTGAAGGAAGATCAGTAGAGTCAAGGCACCAGGGGAGGAGGTGAGGAAAAGGGAAATATTGAAATGATATTGGCCAAAGTTCACGGTTATTTTGTGTGCATGTTCAAATATGTGTCAGCATATCCCACCATTATGGACCACTACAATGCACCAATGAAGTGTGAAAAGAAGCGTTCACATTACATGGGATAGGCACTATTCTAGGAGGGTGCCCATTTTTTGCCATCTATAAATACCACGATCATTTACCACTGTCAAAAATCTCTACAGATTAAAATGTTCTGATCACTGCTCCACCACATGACCTCTTCTACTTGAGAGTCCCCTTATTCTCACTGAAATCAGGGAGCCCGTTTCAACGATGCCATCTGTTAATGTCTTCCTAGGCTCCCAAGGACAGCGGCTGCGGGTTTCACAAGGATCTGGTGCTTCCTTTTGAACACATGTTCACGAGGCCTTGGGGAAGGCTGATGCTACAGGCCCTTCTCCAGATCCAGCTCTGAGGCCAGGGAAGGGGTCACATAACACTCCATCAAACACCTTATTTATTTCTGATCACTATCCTCTCCATTATTCCAGGATCATATTGGTCATTGAACTTAAGCAAACACTGAGTCCAGATTTCAGTCCATCAACCAAAGAGAGTCTAATAGCCACTCCTCATGGCTCAGGAAAATACTTTGCCCTAACATTTTTGGTGATTACGTCCCTGTGACTGCATTTAAGATGATCCAACAATATGTCCTGACTTCTTTGGTCTAGAAGACACAAACAAATTCTCTTATATATTCTCAAGGCTCCTATTAACAAAATACAGTAAAATATTTACCTTTTATTTTGGTGTGACCCTTATACTCTTCTGAGCTATATTTTGTACACTTACCTGAGGCGTTCTAGGATCAGACCCCAATTAAGAGTCTGGTGACAATGTGGGATGATGGATGAGCATCTTAAAGACAATTGGGCTGGGGATGTGGCTCAAGCAGTAGTGCGCTTGCCTGGCACGCGTATGGCCCGGGTTCGATCCTCAGCACCACATACCAACGAAGATGTTGTGTCCGCCGAGAACTAGAAAATGAATATTAAAAATTCTCTCTCTCTCTCTCTCTCTCTCTCTCTCTCTCTCTCTCTCTCTCTCCTCTCCTCTCCTCTCCTCTCCTCTCCTCTCTCAATCTCTCTTAAAAAAAAAGACAACTGCCCAGGTAGAGTCACCATAGGGTCTTCAATTTAGAGAAAGCTAGTCTCCTCGGGGGAGGAGAGGCTGCTTCTGACACCAAAGCGGGTTAATGGAGATTTCAGGGTTCAAGGCTCTGAGATTTGTCTAATTCCACTGGTATTTTGCCATTCTAATTAACAGGGTCTCAATCATTGCCCCATTAATGTCCTAATTGACATAAGAGAGACCTGGATAAATTGTGGATTTATAATTTTTTTTGTACTTCTGCAATTTGGAGAATTGGATGTTTTATTCTGATATTAACCTTTATCAGTTTCCAGAGAGAAAATATTTCTGATGATCTGAACCTGACTTGAAGGAGGAATATAATGCTTGAACCTATCATTTTCTTTCTGTAAGTCTCCCACTCTAGTCAGTAACAGCAGTCTGTAGTCATGTTGTAATGTTCATTCCCACCCTGAAGGTCGATGGTGTTATTCCAAAGCTCAGTTTTCTATAGACATTTGATTTCAGGCCATGATAACTTAAAGTCTCTTTTGGGTCATTGCACACCAGGAATTATCAGGTCTCATTTCCCATGGGCTGTGACATCATCAACATATTCAATTCCCTCAGGTCAGACATCCAACCTACCTCCTCAGATCTGTTATCTAGAACCATCTCTGATGTAAACCACTATTGTGATCAGTGCCACCATGGTCAGGTAGAGATGAAGAACGACACCTGATGTCTTAGGGTAGAGGAAGTTGACACAGAAAAAAGTTATAAAATGGTTGGGAGATCTGGAAGAAAAAAAAATAGGGCAGATGACACCACCCCATATATGGGAACCCTAACTTCCCTGGAAAGAGACGCTCATTCCACGCTACTGTGACCCACATTCAGGATCAGCTGTCTAGGAGCTTGCACACACATCTCCTGGCACCAAGGAGATTAGTTCCTGCCTCTACAGGGCTGGTTTGCTGCTGCTGCTATGGGATCAAAAAGAACCCGCTTTCTTCCTTTCCTTAATTCCTCTTTGCCTAGTGTTTGGCTGATTTTGACAGAACCTCCTAAAATGGAGGCCTGCAGGCAGGGGCGTGTGGGAAACAAGGTTCTCATACTTTCTGTCCCTCTGGTGTGGGGAGAACACAGAAGGACAGAGATGGTGCTGAACACCCACACAAGGTGTCCGACACACTTGAACCTGAAAGTGGGAAAAGGATGTTTGTGAAAAGAGAGGATAAAGGAGTCTCAGAGATTTTAAAAGCAGGAGTTGGAGTTGAAGATCCAGATACAGACTATCTATCCAGGTGCATAAAAGTCCCTGGGAGGCATCTTTTTTCAGATGACTGTATACACCAGTTTTAAGATTGGTCTAGACTTTGATCGTGCAAAGGGATACACACCTTCCAGCCAGCTTCCTCAGGGCACTCTGGACCTCGTTGCTTCTCAGGCTGTGAATGAAGGGGCTCAACAGAAGGCTCACCACACTGAAGACCACAGAGAACAGGGTGTCCATGGCCAGCCTTCTCTGGGCCTGTCATAGTGGAAGTTGGCTGTTCCATAGAAGACCACCACGACAGTGAGGGGGGATGCACAGGTGGAGAAGGCCTTCCTCCTGCCTTGGGCAGACGGAATCTCCAGGATGGCCGCCATGATGAGTGCGTAGGAGCCTGCAGTGAAGAGGCAGGGGCTCAGGCCCATGGTGGCACTGACCACGTGGAGTGCAGACTCGTTTGCAGAGGTGTCTGAGCAGGAGAGCTTCAGGAGCAATGGGGTGTCACAGAGAAAGTGGCTGAACTGCTGGGGCCCACACAGAGTGAGTGTGATGACCAGCACCATGGGTGTGACCAAATTCACCAGCCCAACAGCCAGGATCCAGTCACCAGGCCAACACAGACCTTCACACTCATGATGACTGGGTACTGAGGAGGACGGCAGGTGGCCACACAGCAGTCATACTGGCCACACAGCCAGTAAGACGCCTTCTGTGCCAGCACTTGTCACCAAGTAGAAGATCTGGGAAACACAGCCCTCATAAGAAATGGCCTTCTTCTCCCAAAAGAAGTTCACCAGCAGTACTGTGAGGGTGGTGAATGTGTTGAAGACGTCCAAGAAACTCAAATTACTGAGGAAAAAGTACATTGGAGTGTGGAGAGCAGGACTGACCCTGGTGGCCACTATTATGAGCATGTTCCCCAGGAGAGTGGTCAGTTAAATGACCAGAAAGAGCATAAAGAACCAGCACTGTAAGTTGGAGTGGTTGGAAAATTTCAAGAAGATGAATTCAGTGAAAAATGATTGATTGCTCATTTCCAATTGTATCATAGCTACAAAACAGAGAAAAAGAGACCATGACTAGAATGGACTGAGAGCACCCCAAACAGGCTTGTTAATCTGCAGCAACATGGCAAATAATATTGTATACAGAGATATCTTGACTCTGGAAAGAGACGTATAGGAGTGACTTTAGAGAGAGCATAACTTCTCACAGACTTTTGCATGGGTGCTCTTTTGTAAGAATAAATGGAGACTTGGTCAAAATGCACAACCAGCTATCAACCCCTGTGTCTCATTGAATCTGCAGAATCTCCCTCCGAACACTGTGCTTCACTGTGATGAATTCTTCTTTGTATGTCTGTTATTTCAAGTAATAAGTTTTCATTGTGGAAAAATGAGGAAAATGCAGAAAGTTATTCAGAAGAATAGAACAGGTCACAAAATCAAAGCAAAATTTCCCAACATTGTTGTACTCTATTTAGTTGTTTACTTTATAATCTTAATTTCCGAACATGAAATTAAGTTAATATCTCCCTTTTTATTAAACATAGAAACCTTCCATTTCATTTACTAACATAAGTATTGGAATAGAAGCTTTCATACATATGTATCTGTGATCATCTCTGATTATTTCTTAAAAGTAAAATTATAAGTCACCTGCTTTTAAATACATTGATCTATTTTTTTCAGTAGAAACTTTTATTTTTTTATGTTTTATAAGATACAAGAAATTTTTACAAATGATATACACTTAGGTATTTTTCTTCTTATGTATTATAAGATTTACCTCACCAAACATTACATTTCCTAAAAAAAAAAATGATTGATACAATTACTGATTTTCTATCATGTTACCCATGCTAATCCGAGATCCATTGTTTTGAACTAAAATTTCTGTTTCTCTTTCAATCTTAAATGAAAAATATTATAGTAAAACAGTAGGCTCTTGGTCCAGATAGATGTGGATTGAAATCCATCTGTTGTTTACTAGATGTTGTTTGTAAAAAAGTCAGCTCATCTCTATTTCTCAGTTTGTTCCTTGCTTAGGATATTAATGATGTCTATTTCACAACTGCTGAAAAGAGTTTTGAGATAATATAAGCTATGTGTCTGGCACATTACATTTACTCAATGCCTTTTATCAAGTTAGAAAATATCTATCCATTTTTTACTAGTAGTTTTTTTTTTTTTTTTTTTGGTGTATGTGTGCTGGGTTTTGAATTCAGAGCCTTATGCATACTAAGCATGCACTCTACCACTGGACTTTGCCCCTAGTTTCATTTAGTTATACTTTTTATCAAAAATAGATATTGAATTTTCTTATTTTCTCTGCATCTATTAAAATGATATATATTTTTTTTTCTTATTTAGTCTATTACTATGGAAATTCGGTTGATTGAATTTTTGAATATTGAACCAGCCTTGCATTCTGGGATTGATCTCAATTGACTGTAATGTTATCCTTATTCTATATAGCTGAGTTCAGTTTGTTAATATTTTTCCCTGCTTGCTTTTGTGTATTCTATTTTCGCTGTTCTCCAGAGATAATCTATTTCTTGAAGAATTCTCAGCTGTATTCTACTGTTATTTTCAGTCAATGCATGTTAGTGGACTAGTGGGAAACAGAAAAGGGATTTCTGATGTTTCCAGGAAGCCCTGCCTTAGGTACTGTAAACTCAGTCACAATGATATGGCCTTCACAGTGACCCACTTTCTAGCAATATGGCTGAGCCTAGTTCTTATTCCTCCCGACGTTAGACATTTTGGCCTGTTCCTTTCCATAGCTGCAAGGTTTTCCGTTGAGTGTCCTAATGTAACAGTTTCTGTTACTCTTGCCCCTGAGGATTACAGCTTTTGTTCTATGCAGAAAATGAAGAAATGGGTCTGTTAGGAGTTTTGGCTGCTGTTGCTGTTCTTTGTCCCTCCACCTATCCAAGAAATGATACCCTTAAAGTCACTTTCTCAGAAAACTTCCTAATCTTCCTGGGAGCATTTGGTGGAATCCATGGAGAAAAAGAAAAAATACAAACATCTTATGTCTATAGCCCTCTGGGTCTTTATGCTCTTAAACCAGTCTATACTTAGTCTTTAGCAATCCATTAACTATTTGTTATTTGAGTTTTTTTTATAAATAAACTCCTATGTATCTAGTTTGCTCTCCCATAGTTAAAAAAATGCCTGGATTATTTTGGTTGCTTATCTCTCCTCAGACTTCGGTTAGTTGTTTGCCTTATAATCTTCTTCCCTAATAAAGTCAAGGAAAGTCATTGATTTGCATTTTCTTCTGCTCTTTTTGGTTATTATAATGATGAAAACAACATGCTTTCTAGCTATTTCGATAGATACTCAAGGTGAAATTTGAAGTCTATACACTTACTTTTCAAAAATATTTAGTAATTTCTAATTTAGTTAAATATGTAGTTATTCTATTCAAAACAATCCCATTCCTAGCATATTTCCAAGGAAATTAATGCACAGTTCACAAAAATTCTTGTGTAAAAATTCATAATAACTCAAACAAATATTATGCCTTCAGCAGAAGGACAGAAGACAAATCACGGTTTATCATGAAGTGGAATAATTCAGTTACTTTAGAAACACAAATACTGGAACGTTAATAACATTGACAAATCTAAAAAAATAATTTCTGGGTGAAAGAAGCCAGATACAAAATATATACTGTATGTTTCCTTTAAATAAAGTTCAAAAATTAGCAAAACAGCTATAATGGTCAAGTAATAATGGTGGTCTTTTTTTTTTGGAGCTCAGAGGTGATATCAGTTGAAGCATGAAGGAATTTTCTAAAGTGATGGAAATGTTTCGTATCCTGATTTTTGGTAGTTCATATATATGTAAAATATTATAAACCAGTACACTTTAGATCTGTGCATTCTTTGATTACAAATTATAGTTCAATTTTTAAAAATAGCCTTATTCTAAAAATAAGTAATTAATGGGGAAGAGTGGTACCTGCCTTGAATCCCAGGTACTTGGGAGACTAAGGCAGGAGGATCATAAATTTGAAACTCTGCAAGGCCCCCCACCCCAAATAATTGAAAGCCTGGGGATATAGCCTCATGGTAGAGTGCCACTGGGTTCAATTTCAGGTACTGCAGTAAGTAAGTAAGTAAGTAAATTGATAAATAAAAGTGATAGCATTTTTTCAAGATGATTTTTAACCCAGGATTGGTTGGAACCACATCTAAATATTTTTTTAGGTCTCTAAATAGTTAAGTATTTTCTCCCATTTTTTTGCATTTCAATACTTTTTTTTTAACCACAGTGATAGTCCAGGACATATCACATTTTACAAGTGACATCAGTTGTTTTCTGATCAGGATCTCTTTGAAGAAGTGAATGTGATTCGTGGGTGCATTCGGTGTGTATCACAGATACAAAGCCTTGCTCACCATGATGGATGGGGGTGTGCATGTGTGTGTGTGTGTGTGTGTGTGTGTGTGTTGTGTGTGTGTGTGTTATTGGTTGTGGGATTGGTCTTGACTGAGAACACTGTCTTATAGTTAGTGGGATGGCCAGTTGGCATCTCAGGCAACATTGATGGCAGAAATCTCAAAGAATATAGCAGGAATCTGACATCTAAGGCTCAGCAAGCTCAGAACACTTGGTTATCCTAATTGCCATAAATGAAAAGACCCTCACTATTGAGCTTCTCTGAGAGCTGCATCACACTTGGGCGGGAGGAGGGAGTCCATTTCCATAGAGATGTACCCTGTTTCTATGGAGACTCCAGCTAGTCTTCAGGGGGCTGGTGGGATAGTACCAGTGGATGCTGCCAAGCCCTGGGTCATTCTGAGGAGCCTGCTACTTCAGGGGAGGTGGCAGGGTTTCAGCCTATGGGGCCGGGACAAGGCTCTGTGAAGCTGTGTCAGGCCTGATTTCTAAGCAAGGTACTTGGCAATAGAAACCTCAGAAAATGTCCCACCCCCACCATGCCATGGGCCACCAGAGAGCCCAGGTGTGTCTCTGGAAGCCAGGCTTGGGTATGAGCATGGACATCAATGATTGCAGAGTATTAACAATAGGGGACCATAAATCTCTTTCAGGTGAGTGCAGACTAAAAACAGGGACATCTGGAGGGAGATAGACGGGGTTTTAGAAAATCATCCAATCTCTAGGTCTAGAACACGCAGATAGACCCACTCATGGAATTGTGCGTGTGAGTCCAAGGAGCAGGGGTCGATAACTGTAAAACCTGGTTCCCCAGGTTTTAGACACACCTGTTTAGTTCAAAAGAGTGATCTGATTACTAAAACAAGATCAAAATGAAGTGGTCTGTATCTGAAGACGTGCTGTGTTTAAGGTGGGAGAAAATCTCTGAAGCCCTCATGGAGAAGAATATGGTGAACTTTAAAGTCCTATTTGAAGAGGACACGGTAAAGACAACAAATCAGTTTGGGCAGGCTGGATAGCTGGTGGGATCACTCAGGAAAACAGGAATAAGTGAGCAATAACAGATGTAGAGGAGGCTTTGGTGGATTTGATTTGAGTAATGTTGAATGTGATTTATCTGTGGGATAATCACGTGGAAATGAACTTCACAGACAGCCTAGAGCTGCAGGTGTGGATTTGGGAGTCATTGTCTTGAAGGCAACTGTTACAGCAAAGGGTGAATATGAAATCCCCCAGGAGAATAGAGAAAGTAGAGAAGGAAATAGAGAAAGTAGGGATTCTTGTGATACTTGGTGTTCACATAAATTGTAGTAAAAGTTTATCCAGAAATGACTAAAAACACCACACTATCTAGGTCAGTTGTAGGTATCGCATTCTCTAAATAATTTCCCTAAACAAGTGGTTACCTTATTAGCATTGATTTACAATAAATCAACTTTGAAATGCAGCTGGAAGCTACATGTACTTGACATTTCTTTTGTTCTCTGTTTTCTCTACCAACTACCTGGATGAACTTCAAGTCATTTAGAAATAAGTGACATGTACTTTCTTTTAACTCCCCGTATCAAAAAGATCAATATGACAATCTCTTTTATAGGTAGATATCTAGATGTTTTAAGATAAAGAAATAAAATTCCACATAGAAGGCAGTTCCAGCAGATTTTACTATGGGAAATTGGTACATGGTCTGTGGATGTGTAAAAGAGAAAACTAAACATAAATGTTCAGGGATTTAAAAATACAATCTCTGAATTTGTGCATACTGCTATTGTAAAGGTCTTAAATATAAAGGTCAGTTCAGTAGGGACAATTTCATGGGGCATTAAAAAAATCTCCCAATGTATGTTTATATAATTTTATCTACATATAAGTTTTTCCTTTGTTTTACTGGCTAATTTCTTGTAGGTCACGGGTGTGGGGTAGGGTGAAGGATGATACCCAAGTAATTTTCCTTATCCTCTATGCTCTTTATTAATGTAGGGCATTAGATTGAATCATCATCATGGTCACCATTACAATCCATTATTAACAATCATAACTCATGAATGACACTTTGTGACACAATATGTACTTTCTTCTTAGAATTTATATAATGCAGCGTAGGAATTAGATCAACTTAATAGTAAACCCTCTGCTCTTCAATAATAATAACCATAATCATCATAATCATCTAGGGCATATTTCATAGAAAAATAATTTGTGTGTGAGTCTTCTTAGATTGCTTCAATACACATAAATGCCTGAGTTTAAAAACCTTGTTTAATGTAGTTTAAAAGTGGCATGTTTTCTGTAAAAATTAGATTGAATTTCGGATAATCCATTCTATCAAAACTCAGTGAATTTCTTTGAAAAGATGAATTTTTACATACCTGAAACCAATCAGGATTTTTCAAATTGAGTAACGAATAGAGACACACATTAGATAAAAATACCTAACACTTATTAAATGCCTATAAGACTTTTACATGCATTAACATATTTAGTTTACACAACAACCTAGCAGATAACCTATTATCTCCATTTTGCAGAAAAAAGAATTGAAATTAATGCACAATATATTAATGCAAGTAGGGAAACATCAATGAAATCCTTTAATTTGCATAATGTACATTAATTTGTACATTTAATATGTATTAACAATTATGATTTAAGAAACAAAAAAGAAATTGACTCAGAAAATTTATCATGTAATAACTATTATTTTTAGTGATACTTTGTTACCTGATGATAATACCATATATTAGTAAACTGTCTTATTATCTTCAATGCCCAGACATTCTTATCTTTGGTTCTAATAATTTATTGGACATGATTACTAGGCCAACACACCTTTCATTAAAATTCCAAATCTCAGGGCCTTAAGAAGCTTACAGTATTTAAATTTCAATAGAAAGTCGGTGCTTCAGTTAAGCACAACTAATTTTAAAATTTAAATATAAACAAAATAAAATAAATAAGTCTAGAGTCTTAAAAGAGGAATTTTTTTTTGTTTTACAATAAATGAAATATTTTCCTGACTAAACTTAGGGATTCATTTCCTCAAACGAAAAAAAAATGGTCATGACCAAAATGAGGAAGAATGGTGTGATCATGAAAACCCTTATGCACATCAGGGAAACAATGATTCCTATTTGATCTCAATAGCACAAGCAATGATTAAAATTTTTAAATCCAATTTTCATGTTGCCCAGTAAATTGCTTAGAACACACACACACACACACACACACACACACACACACACACACATTACAAGGTCAATTTATTCAGAAAAATATCTGAATGATTTCAGGTGCTTGTGGCAATGTGAATTTATTACTGTAAAATCTATGAGCTAGCTGGCCTGGCCCAGAATTGTCCTAATATCCTTCCTCGTGGTGTGGGTGCTTGGAGCCAAGGGAAAGATCAGAGGTCATTGTGCGGAACAGTTGGCCTCAGTCAGTGAGTTCCAAGTGTTCCCAGTGATGCTGGTCCAAGGACACATTTTGGGGGAGGCGGGGCTCTTTCACCTAACTTGCAGGGATGCCCTTGACCCTAACTGGTAGGTTTAAAATATTAACAAATTCACCAGGAAAAAGCCTCCCTCCTGTCTTGGAGATTCAGCACTCAATTCAGCATTTAACATCTCTTTCAGTTCTGTTTTTTGGGGGCCGGGGTGTAGGGGGGCAGTTACCGGAGATTGAACTCAGGAGCTTGAACACTGAGCCACATCCCCAGCTCTATTTTATATTTTATTTAGAGACAGGGTCTCACTGAGTTTCTTGGTGCCTTGTTTTTGCTGAAGCTGTCGTTGAACTCACTATCCTTCTGCCTCAGCCTCCTGAGTTGCTGGGTTACAGGCATGCACCACTGTGCCAGCTCTTTCAGTTCTTTTTATTTCACCTGTGCTTCTTCTAGCATAAAGGGGAAAGGGAAGACAAATTATTACCTTTTACGATATGTCAGAGCCTTCTAGTTATAAAATTCTTCAAAATAAAAAATTCTCTTTTCCATTTAGGATTTTAAAATTTCTTTTATTGGTAGTGGTTAGTTTCAATTCAAACCAATTTTGTTCCTATACAGCGTCTAATTTATTCCTAAGCCAGATCTACTAAGAAATCCAAAGAGGATAAGATCTGATCTCTTTCCTGCTGCGCCCCTCTTCTGACTCAGGCAATGGCAAGGCCCTACTGAGGTGGATGGCACAAGGCGTCCATCCTCTGGAGTAGTGTAGTATGTTTCTGAAAATGAGTTGATTTGTTTTTGTATTCCTTTAATAAGTATAGTTTTGATTTTTCATATAACCATTAAGTATAAAGAAAAAAATCATGACTTTTCCAATTGATGCAACTACTTCTAAAGCATAGATCTGTTTGCTCTAAATGCAATGATTCAGCTGTGGAGTGTAAATTGTTAATGTCTAAAGAAGAACTCCCTGTATTCCTGTCAAGGAAGTTTTTGAGAAATTAAATTAAAATCTAGAGAAAAAAAATTAATGTTAAGAAGATAGATTAGTGCTTAGTACTGGGCAACGTGTTCTTGTTCCTGTGCACAATGGTTTCTGCTCTTACTTTTGTTTGATTAAAAGTAATAACAAATCAACTACTTGCCGTAACCATGGCACCGGTTCCAGTCAGTAAGTCAAGAAAGAATAGTCAAGGTATAGGCCAATAGTTTGGGACATTTGTAACTATTATTAAAAGTTAACTAAGCATAAACATATGGAAATGGTAGGAGACCTTCAGTGATACACAAAATAATAAGAGGTTATGAGGGGCAAGGGGGTGGGGGGAAAAAGGGGAGAGAATTGAACAACAGCAGAGGAGGTAGAGAGGGATGTTGGGAGGGGAGGGGAGGGGAGGGGGGATAGTAGGGGATAGGAAAGGTAGCAGAATACAACAGTCACTAATATGCCATTATGTAAAAATGTGAGTACGTAACAGAAGTGAGTCTGTATTATGTATTTGGGGAGTTCAAAACCCAATTGAGTCGAATGTATGAAAGATGATATGTCTTGAGCTCTGTAATGTTTTGAACAACCAATAAAAAAAAATATTTTAAAAATATTTTAACTGGACACAATAAAAAAAATATATTATGTGAGGCATAATAAAATTTTAATTGTTTCCTTTGAAAAAAAAAATTTAACTAAGCAGAAACAGCTCAAAGCAAATCTCGAACTGAAAGTACAAATGTTTGCTTATGCATAAGCCAAGATATATTCTTCTATTCTAATTGTAGCTACATAATATTTTGTTTTTTTTGAATAATGATTCCTGTTTTGTAACCACAAAGTACTGTAAGTTTGCCAAAATGAAAAGTATATATGATCAACTTCAAAAAGTAAAGATTGTGATCAACACCTTAACTTTGGTGTCTGTGTTGTTTCTCTACCCCCTCTTTCGCCGACTCCTCACTATCCATTCGTCTCCTGAGACCCCCTGTTGGAGCTGGTCTCCGACACTGTCCTTCAACCAACTTACAATCTAATGGGAAGATGAACTCAATATGTGCAGGAAACTTGGTAAAAATTCTATGTAATTTACAAATTATCATTATTTTCCCATAGTGTTTGCTTGGGCAGCTCTGGGAATGGAGCACTTAATACTTGTCAAAGCCCCTCATTCCATCTTGAATATGTGCTCCTCCAGGTCCTAGTTGGGCCTCTCAATTGTGTTCTAAATGCTAGGGCAACACCTTGTGTAAATGTGCACTCAGTAAAGATTTGAAGAATGAAGAAGGTCTGTCAAGTACATCCATGGAGCAGAGTTTTTAAAAGATTCTTTAAAGAAGGTACTGTGTGGGACCTAAAGGATCTAACAGAGACTTGACAGAGGCGAGAGGACATTTCTGTTCAGTGGTTCTGGTGCAGATATCTTGCTGAGAAAAATAAAGCCTCTGTGGGCATAAGTGAGGCAGCATAGCCCAGCGGCTTCTGAGGAACTCAGTGTCTCCTGTCTCCTAAACATATCCCTTATGGAGACCATGGGCTCAGTTCCCACAGAACAAGCAACTCTCCATCCTTCTTTCCCAATCAGTCATCTCAATGTCAGGTGACCGAGAATGAAGTCACTTATGAGTGACCCCAAAATATAATATTTCTAAAGGAGGGGTGTTATGTATGAAATAGATTACTCACAAGCTTCAGGGATATATTACAGTTAATAAATTGCTTGCAACTCCCTTCGCCAAGCATCAATGTGTTGTAAGATAAAGATGAAAACCCCTAGTTAGTGAATGAATACGTTTCTAAACATAACTTCTTCTACAATAATGATTTTTATTTAAACAGATATTTTTGTAGGTCTATTGTTATGCTATATTGTATCATAATGAAAATGTGTCCCTATACTTTCTCCCTAAACATTATTCCGTTCTGTCCTGCTCATCAAAAGCAGAGGATTAACACTTAGCATTATCTATTGTTTACCATAAGTAATTTTCCACACACATCATCTCACTTAAGGAATTTAGGCATCCCAGGGTTTCTGGTTATGTTTTGGGTTTTATTCCAGTACTGGAGGCATCATGCTAAATCCCTCATGTTTTGTTGTAACCTCTGAAGTTATTTCTCCTCGGCAATACAAGTAGTATTGTGGAAACTTAGAAACACATAGAAAAGGTGCTATGATAGGTCATTAAATAAATGCCATCAAAATGGTAATGAAAATATGTACAATATTCTGTAATATGTTTTTAAGGTGTAAGTATATCCTGATTCTGGGATAGTGTTTTTGAAAATTGTGATGGTAAATAAACTACTTACCAGCAACTCTCACAGAGAGGCGTAGATTTCTGGTTTTGGTGTGGCCCTTACTGCTCTCCATACTAGCACCCGGACTGCAAAGAAAGCTCTTGGTAAAACTGGCTGTTGGTCTCCATTCACCACAAAACGGACCTGTTATTCTGAAAGTTGCCTGTCGCATATCTGTGGCCTAATGAAAGAGTCAAAATTCTCTGATCTCTCACAATTCATTTTCCTGTGATGGACATTTATAGAGGTCTGGGGCTGACCTGTTGGGAATATGCATTGAGCATTCCTCTGCAGCTGCTCCGGGACATCTCAGTGTGCAAACACAACTCAAGGGCAATGGCTTGAGTTCAACTGCAAAAATGGAGAGCAGTTAATTCGCAGTTGGATTCATTAATGTCTTGGCAATGACCTGTTCCCAGCATGCAGCGAGAAGATCAGCGTCCTCTCTCTTCTGGGATGTGGGTGAGCGATGTTCAGAGTGAGATTTCTGCTAAGAAGTTGTGGGTGGCTGAAACCTCAAGACTGCCTTCCCTTCCCGCTAGGGAGAGAAGGGGTCAGGGTGGGTGTACACTTATTGGGATGGATTTTGCACGGCATATAAAGTTTTTTCTTCATGTTACATACTTTGCCAGATAGACAGATATCAGAAGCCACAATATTAAAAGCATCCCCACTATCTTCAGCTGATCCACTCCTGCTAAGGGCTGATCCCTTACCAAACCCTGTATGACTTTGTGCTCCTTAATTTTATGATCCTGCTGAAAAAAAGCAGGATCATAAAAAAAAAGAGTCATCAAACAGCTCTTTCAGGCACAGATGGAGAAAAGACAACTAGCTTGAAAGTCTTGTAGTATTTTACTGCACAAAAATAAAAATAAAAGTATTAGATAAAGATGTAAGTCTCTAAAACTTAAAATTTCCCATAATACAATGGGGTTTTCCTCATGCTTAGGAGAGACACATTAACAGTACTCCTAAAATATCTTAGAATAATTAGCCATCAGGGAAAGAAAAAGCTAAAGCACATTTGATGAAGAACTTCACACATTCCAGGGTCGTCAAAATAAAAGGAATGATAATGATGTGTTGTTAAGGGAGTGAGGAAATCAGAAGCTTTATTCACCACTCTTAATAATAAGGTAAGCTCGTTCCACTGGTCTGAAAATGATCTGGAACTTTTTCAGAAAGTTAAATATGGATTTAACGATCCACCTCTTCCACTCCTACTTACAAACTCAAGATAAATAAAAAAGTTGTCCACCAATGATTTGTACATGAATGTTCATATAATGTTCATATTATATATAATGTTCATATTATATATACGAATCTTATTCATATTAGTCAAAAAGTGAAAATGACCAGGCAGGTCTGTAATCTAGCTACTCAAGAAGCTGAGGCAGGAGGATCACAAATTCAGGGACAACATGGGCAAATTTGCAAGACCCGGTCTCAAAACAAAATTTTTAAAAGGGTTGGGCTTTGGCTTAGTGGTAGAACATTGTTTAGTGTGCAGGAGGCTCCGGGTTCAATCTGCAGTACGACACCCACACAGACACAAAGTAATAATTACTATCCAGTGGGAAATGAACAAAGAAATGTGGCATTTTCATAAGATGGAAATCAGTCACAATAAGGAGGAATAAACTAAAATACTTATACAAGCTACAATATAACTGAAAATTGCAAACATCCTAAAAGAAAAAAGACAGATCCAAAAGGCATATATGGTATTACTTCATTAAAAATATTTACAGAAATTCGAGTGTATACATGGGTCTTTCCACATGTGAAGGAGAAACACAGAAATGGTGTTTATTTAAAACTTAGAATCAAGATCCATTAGGAAAATGCAAGTCAAAGTCACATTGCACATAGCACTTCACATTCACTAGTGTTGGCTAGAGCTGCAATATTGGGGGAAAGGAGATTGACTGCTTTGGGTATAGGCTTTTTTTGGAGAGAAAAGTAATAAAAATATTCTGAAATACCTGTGGATTAGAGAACCCAGGTGAGGTCACCATGTGTCACATACTTAGCACAGTGTGCTTCCCCTGGTTGGAGGGGCACCACAGTGTTCATGAGACACTGTGTATAAAGAAAGCGCTCTTGTAATTGCTGCTGAAGAGTTCACATATTTCTACAACTAAGACATTTCCTAGAATGAATCCATCATCTAGTTCTAATCTCACTATGGAGTCTGTCTCCCAGCAAGCTTTCTCAGGGCACTCTGGACCTCATTGCTTCTCAGGCTGTGAATGATGGGCTTCAACATAGGGGTCACCACACAGAAGAGCACAGAGACCAGGGTGTCCGTGTCCAGTCTTTTTTGGGCCTATCATAGTGGAAGTTGGCTGTTCCACAGAAGACCACTATGACAGTGAGGGGGGATGCACAGGTGGAGAAGGCCTTCCTTCTGCCCTGGGCAGAGGGAATCCTCAGGATGGCCGCCATGATGAGTGCGGAGGAGCCTGCAGAGAAGAGGCAGGGGCTCAGGCCCATAGTGGCACTGAAACGTGGAGTGCAGACTCGTTGACAGAGGTGTCTGAGCAGGAGAGCTTCAGGAGCAATGGGGTGTCACAGAGAAAGTAGCTGATCTGGTGGGGCCCACAAAGGGTGAGTGTGATGGCCAGCACCCTGTGTGTGACCAAATTCACCAGCCTACACAGCCAGGACCCATTCACCAGGCTAACACAGACCTTCAAACTCATGATGACTGGGTACTGAGGAGGATGGCAGGTGGCCACATAGCAGTCATACTGTCCACACAGCCAGTAAGACGCCTTCTGTGCCAGCACTTGTCACCAAGAAAAAGGTCTGGGAAAGGCAGCCCTCATAAGAAATGGCCTCCTTCTCCCAGAAGAAGTTCACCAGCAGTACTAGAAGGGTGGTAGATGTGTAGCAGATGTCGAAAAAGCTCAAATTGCTGAGGAAAAAGTACATTGGAATGTGGAGAGCAGGACTGACCCTGGTGGTCACTATTATGGGCATGTTCCCCAGGAGAGTGGTCAGGTAAATGACCAGAAAGAGCAGGAAGAACTATCCCTGTAGGTTGGAGTGGTTGGAAAATCCCAAGAAGATGAATTCAGTGACAAATGATTGATTGCTCATTTCCAATGTTGTCATAGCTACAAAACAGAGAAAAAGAGACCATGGTGAGAATGGACTGAGAGCACCCCAAACAGACTTGTTAATCTGCAGCAACGTGGCATATAATATCGAATGAGAAGCAGCCTGGAGACTGATAACCTGTGGGACTGGTCTCAGGGAATCAGACCCATGGAGCCGCACACATTTGCAGGGGTGATGGTCGGTGGGAGTAACCAGAGAATTGCTAGAAGCCAACAGAAAGCCATTCGACCTCATCATGGTGTGAAGTCATCTCTCACTGTCTCAGTAATCTCTGACTCCTGTTGTCCTTTTATGTAAACATAGGATATTTGGAGAAGTTCATTTTCATTCCAACTGTTAAGAAAAAATTTTTCAAAGCATAGTCATCATCTGCAGAAGCAGTCGGTGTTGTCTTCAGTGTTTTCCAATGTAGAGTGTTTCTCATTTTACATCAATCTTGATCTCTGTGTTCGGAAAGGCAGAAGTTAACTATTCCTGTACAATGCTGAAATTATCAGGGCCAGAGCAAAATAGAGGAAAGAAGTTGATGAAGTGGGGTTGGACTTGCTATCTTAAGTATACAGGGAAGATCAGTGGAGTAGAAGGAGAATGAGAGGGCAGAGAGGTTTGGGAAGGGAGGAAATGTGAAAGGTCTTTAGGCAGATCATGTTATGTGCACATGAAAGTCTACCACAGGGAACTGCACCTGTATGTATATGTAGAAAGCACCAGTTAGAAATTAACTGATAAATGACCCAAAGAAAGATCAGTAGAGAAAGGAGAATGGAGGCGGGAAGGGGAGAGAGATGGGGGGTTGGGACTGAAAGGAGTAAATCAGATTCCATGCACGTAGGATCTTTTCCAAATCAACCCAACTCCTATGTATAACTATTATGCTCTTAAAAAAAATTTAAGAAGATGACATGATCCTATCAGCAAAGAGTGAGATTTGAATTCTTCTTGACCTATTTGTATACCTTTAATTTCTTTCTTTTGTCCAATGGCTCTGGCAATTTCAAGGATGAAGTTGAATAGAAGTGGTGAAAGAGGGGGCACCCTGTCTTCTTCCAGTTTTTAGAGTGAATGCTTTCAACCTTTCTCCACATAGAATGATGCTGCCTTGGGTTTAGCATAGATAGTTTTTACAATTCTTTTACAAAGTTCCTTCTTTCCCTAGTGTTTCTACTGTTTTGATATGTAGGGTTGCTATATTTTGTTAAATGCTTTCTCTCCATCTATTGGGATGATCAATAAACTTACATCTCTCTTAAATAAACTTAGTCTCTCCCCTTTGGGTAAACATTCAGATCATCTCCAGTCCTATAAATATTTTAATGAACATTTTTTTACATAAACATATGTGACCACTTAGAATTATCTCTTCAGAATAAAATTCAAATCTGACATAAACGAATTTGTTGTGCAGTTTCTATTTAAAACTAGCTCATGGAGAAATTATATTAAGTGAAATAAGCCAGACACATAAAGAGAAATAGCAGTTTTTCACTTCTTTGTGGAAGCTAAAATGTTGATCTCAGAGAAGTAGGGAATAGAGCACTGGTTATTGGAGCCTGGGAGAGAATCACAAAAATCATTGTGAGTCTGATTTCTCATTAACACATGTCAAGGACTGCTGAAACATGCCCTCTGTGTGTGGTCTTTAAAAAAAATAAGAGTGGACTTCTAACAGGGTCCTCAGAAAATCTCTCTTCTCTCCTCAGTGGGCAGCAGGAGGTCCATGGGTCTGGCTGCCTAGGAGCTAGCTGTGGTGTGTAAATGGGCAGGACCAGGAAGGCTTGAGAATCTCAATAATCACTAGTAGACCACATTCTAGGTGAGGGCAGGCTGCAAACAGGGCATCCAGAGGAAAATGGCTTGAGCTATGAAAATGACAGAATCTGTGGATTTAGGAAACGATTGTGGGTCCAATCCACTCATAACACCTACTCCCTGGGTCAGTCCATGGTTGCCACAGTTACCACAGGCCTGACCAGAACAACCCAGAGGGGGAGATGCACTCTGGCCTTTTGACTTGGAGGTTTGGTCTGGGGCCAGCTGACCCATTGCTGCGGGCCTGAGATGATGTGGGACGCCCAGGTGGAAGGGAACAAGGGGGGAAGCATCCCTAGCTAATGGCAGCCAGAAGGTTGGGGCGGGAGAGGGGACAGAAGGAGACAGTTCACAGGGGACAAGATGTGATTCCCCAGGGCATGTCCCCGGCCACACTCCACCTGCCCACACTCCTCTCAGTACACTGGGCCTTTCAGATAATAAACCCACAAAATGGATGGATCCACAGATTAGGTCACAAGTCTCACAGTCTAATCATTTCACCTCTGAACACTGCTACTGTGGCTGACCCTGAACTTTTGGTGGGGGGATACCTTATTTCTAAACAATAATAGTCTCTACAGTCCATGTGCTTTGGTTAGAATACCTTCATGTAATCTGGGAGAGTAATTGGGTGCCAAAACAAGATTAAAAGGAAATATCTGGTAACTGAAGATGTGACATTTGGAGCTTGGTGAAAAGCTCTGAAGAGGAGCCCTTGGTGGAGCACATTAAAGTCCTGGTGATGAGGACACAAGAGGGCACCTGGTCTGTGGGGTAGCTGAGTGGCTGTGGGATCACTCATTAAAACATAAAAAAAACTGAGAAAGTGCGTGTCTGGGGAGAGGAAAAGAGAGAAAGAGTTTGGGCCTGGAGTCTGGGTACCTGCGGGGTCTAACCAAGAAGATTCCAGGAGGCAGCGGGACAGGTTCCCAGGAGATAGGTCTGGGAGTCATGGCTTAGAGTGACTGTGGAATTCACAGGTGCTCACAAAGCCAAAAGAGAGCAGGGTGAGGAGAGAGGGCCTGATGGACTGTGCGGAAAAGAAGGTGTCCAGGAGGAGGCTAACCAGCTATCAGCAATCATTCTGCACCACTGTGACAAAGCTCTGCTCTCTTTACCAGGCCTTCTGCACCACAGTCTTAAATCTCTGCTCTCTATAACAGTCCATCTGCACCTCAATCTACAACCTCTGTTTTCTGCAACAATCCTTCTCCACCCCAGTCTCCAAGTTCTGCTCTCTGCAACAATCATTCTGCACCCCAGTCTCTAACCTCTGCTCTCTGTATCAGTCCTTCTACACCTCAGTCTCCAAACTCTGCTGTCTATAATATCCTTTTGCACACCAGTCTCCAAACTGAGATATCTGTAACAGGCCTTCTGCACCCCAGTCTCCAACCTCTGCTCCCTGCAAGAAAACTTCTGCACCCCAGTCTCCAAGTTCTGCTCTCTGAAAGAGTCCTTCTGCACCCAACTCTCGAACATCTGCTCTCTGCAACAGTCCTTCTGAACCTAAGTCTGAAAACTCTGCTCTCTGCAACAATCATTCGGCAACCCAGTCTCCAAACTCTGCTCTCTGCAACAATCCTTCTGCACCTCAGTCTCCAAACTCTGCTCTCTATAATATCCTTCTGCAAACCAGTCTCCAAACTGTGATATCTGTAACAGGCCTTCTGCACCCCAGTCTCCAACCTCTGCTCCCTGCAAGAAAACTTCTGCACCCCAGTCTCCAAGTTCTGCTCTCTGAAAGAGTCCTTCTGCACCCAACTCTTGAACATCTGCTCTCTGCAACAGTCCTTCTGAAACTAAGTCTGAATACTCTGCTCTCTGCAACAATCATTCGGCAACCCAGTCTCCAAACTCTGCTCTCTGTAACAATCCTTCTGCACCTCAGTCTCCAAACTCTGCTCTCTATAATATCCTTCTGCAAACCAGTCTCCAAACTGTGATATCTGTAACAGGCCTTCTGCACCCCAGTCTCCAACCTCTGCTCCCTGCAAGAAAACTTCTGCACCCCAGTCTCCAAGTTCTGCTCTCTGAAAGAGTCCTTCTGTACCGCACTCTCGAACATCTGCTCTCTGCAACAGTCTTTCTGCACCTAAGTCTGAAAATTCTGCTCTCTGCAACAATCATTATGCAACCAAGTCTCCAAACTGTCCTCTCTGAAAAAGTCCTTCTGCAACTCAGTCTCCAAACTCTGCTCTCTATAATATCCTTCTGCACACCAGTCTACAAACTGTGCTATCTGTAACAGTCCTTCTGCACCCCAGTCTCCAACCTCTGCTGTCTGTAACAGGCCTTCAGCACCCCAGTCTCCAACCTCTGCTCTTTGTAACAGGCCTTCTTCATCCAAGTCTCCAACCTCTTCTCTCTGAAAAGATCATTCTGCACCCCAGTATCTGTTCTCTGCAACAGTCTTTCTTAAACCCAGTCTCCAAACTCTGCTCTATGTAACAGTCCTTCTATACCTCAATCTCTAAACTCTGCTCTCTGTAACGGTCCTTCCGCACCCCAGTCTCCAAACTCGGCTTTGTGTATCAGTCTTTCTGAAACCCCGTCTCCAAACTCTGCTCTCTGTAACAGTCTTTCTGCACCCCAGTCTCAAATCTATGCTCTCTGTAACTGTCCTTCTGCACCCCAGTCTCTAACCTCTGCTCTCTGTAAGATCCTTCTGCACCTCAGTCTCCAACCTCTGTTCTCTGCAATAATACTTCTGCACCCCAGTCTTCAAACTCTGCTCTCTGTAACAGTCCTTCTGCACCTCAGTGTCTAATCTTTGCTCTTTGTAAAAATTTTTTGCAACTCAATCTTCAACCTCTGCTCTGTGTAACAGTCAGTATCCAACCTCTGCTTTCTGTAATGATCCTTCTGCACTTCAGTCTTCAACCAATGCTCTCTGTAACAGGCCTTCTGCACTGCAGTCTCCAACCTCTACTCTCTATAAAGGTCCTTCTGCACACAAATTGCCAACCTCTGCTTTCTGAAACAGTTCTTCTGCACATCAGAATCTAACCTCTGCTCTAGGTAACAGACCTTCTAAGCCTCAGTCTGAAACCTCTGCTATCTGCAACAATCCTTCTAAACTCCAGTCTCCAAACTGTTCTATCTGTAACAATCCTTGTGCACCCAAGTCTCCAAAATCTACTCTCTGTAACAGGTCTTCTGCAACTCAGTCTCGAAAGTCTGCTCTCTGTAACAGGCATTCTGCACCCCAGTCTTCAACCTCTTCTTTCTGCAACAGTCCTTCTGCACCCCATTCTCCAAACTCTGCTTTCTGTAAGATCCTTCTGCACCACGTTTTCCAAATTTTGCTCTCTGTAACAGTCATTCTGCACCTCAGTCTCAAACCTCACACTCTGCAATGGCCCTTTTGCACCCCAGTATCCAACCTCTGTTCTCTGCAGCAGTCATTCTGCACCCCAGGCTACAAACTCTGCTCTCTTAACAGTCCTTCTGCACCCAAGTCTCCAAACTCTACTTTCCGTATCAGTTATTCTGCACCCCAGTGTAAAACCCCTGCTCTCTGCAAGAGTCCTTCTGAACCCCAGTCTCCAAACTTTGCTCTCTGCAACAGTTTTTCTGCACATCAGTCTCCAACATGTTCTCTCTGTAAATGTCCTACTGCACCCCCGTCTTCCAACTCTGCTCTCTGTAAAAGTCCTTCTGCATTACAATCTTCAAAATCTGCTTTCTTTAATGATCCTTCTACACCCCAGTCTCCAAACTCTGCTCTCTGCAAGGATTCTTCTGCACCCCAGTCTTCAAAGTTTGCTCTCTGTAAAAGTCCTTCTGCACCCCAGTCTCCAAACTCTGCTCTCTGCAACGATCCTTCTTCACCCCAGGCTTCTACCTCTGCTATCTGTAACAGTCCTTCTGCATCCCAGTCTCCAACCTCTGCTCTCTGCAACAGTCCTTCTGCACCCCAGTCTCCAAACACTGAACTCTGCACAGTGTTTCTGCACCCCAGTCTCCAACATGTGCTCTCTGCAACAGTCCTTCTGCACCTCAGTCTCCAAACTTTGCTCCCTGTAAAATCCTTCTGCACACCAGTCTCTAACGTCTGCTCTCTGCAACAATCCTTCGGCACCTCAGTCTCCAACGTCTACTCTCTGGAATGGTCGCTCTGCACGCCAGTCTTCAACCTTGTTCTCTACATAAGTTCTTCTGTACCGCAGACTTCAACCTCTGTTCTCTATAAGGTTCCTTCTGCACCACATTCTCCAACCTCTGCTTTCTGTATTAGTCCTTCTACACCACAGTCTCCAAATTCTGCTCTCTGTAACAGTCCTTCTGCACCTCATTCTGCAACCTCTGCTCTCTGCAACAGTCCGTCTGCACCCCAGTCTCCAAAATCTGCTCTCTACAACAGTCTTTTTTAAACCCCAGTCTCCAACCTCTGCTCTCTGTAACCGTCCATCTGTACTTCAGTCTCAAACCTCTGCTTTTTGTAACGGTTTTTCTGCACTCCAGTCTCCAAACTCTGCTTTCTGTTTCAGTCCTTCTGCACCCCGGTCTCTAAACTCTGTTCTCTACAACAGTTATTCTGCACCCTAGTCTCCAACCTCTGATCCCTGTAACAGTCCTTCTGTACCACAGTATCCAACCTCTGTTCTCTGTAAGGGTCCATCTGCACCCCAGTCTCTAAAATCTGATCTCTGCAAGAGACCTTCTGTACCCCAGTGTCCAACCTCTGCTCTCTGCAACA